>NC_133620.1:152150937-152308437 GCF_048593235.1 Sminthopsis crassicaudata | reverse complement strand
CATTTCTGTCCCTTCCTTAAACTTAAATCAAGACTATCATCTTCATGAAATCTTACTAAATGCCTTCTAGACTGAAAATTATCTTCTTTGTTTGAACCTTTATTTTACACTTTTGATGTTCTGTTTTATTACATATTGATTGTAGTGTTAGGAAAATTACCTTCTTAGCTACCCTTTGCAATATTATATTTAACAGTTAAGACTCAGTTAACTTCTAGCTGAATAGGAAAGCATAATGTCACCCTTCTTCCTGGCCTTAGCCAAAACAATAAATCTCATGGATATTGGTGGTTGTCAGTATTTCAAGGAGGCCATTTGATTCAAAGGTGTAAACCCCAAAGAGTCATGTTGATAAGACTGATAAGACAGATTTTTCTTTTTAAACTAAAGTAATTCATAGTCCCCTTGATTCAAAACTAATTTCTCTCATCATTTCATGTGCATTTTAGAAATATATAACAATTTGAGAAATGTGCTGTATAAAATTTGTTAGGAGAATGAATACCTCCATTTTGAGGACTTCTGAACTCTTTTCAGGGTTGGTCATTCAGTTTTGATGTCCACCTGACACTCAACTTTTCCCTGGGGGAAAACAAGAAACTGTAGAATGAACAGTATAAATACCCAGGGAAATCATCTCAACAAATCTAGGTTAAGAGTAAATTACTTTTTTGAATTTCAGGCTTCAAACCTGTTGGTGAGTTAGAAGGGTATCTACCTTATGTGAAGATGTCTACAATGAACTGGGCAGATGCCCAAAGCCATGAAGGAGTCTGAAGAAAGCACTGTGAAGTACTTAGAACTTGATCAGACATCAAAGATACCACTGCATCCTAGGCCAATGATAGTCATCTTGACTTTTGTCTTGTCATTGGACTTTGATGATTCTGGAAAGGCTAATGAGGCTAATGACTGTGCAACTCTACCCCACTTAGCTCAGGGATCCCCAGAAAGTTATTGGTGCTCTTCAAAAATGAAGGCAAACAACATTTGAGAAATGGAAACTCATCAAATATGACATATTGATTAGGCAAAACTAGAATTAGGAAGATAACAGCAGCAGCAGTAGCAGGGAAAAAAACCGGAACCAACACTACCATATAATTAGGTTATGGAGACAGATACAAGTAACTTCATTTTATGCTATGTCCATTTATTCATGCAATCATTAAACAACTATTTAGCAAAGATAACATGGTATAACAGGAAAAAAAGCCATTCTTCACATCACAAAAACTCCTAGATCTCCCCTCTGACACATAACATGTGACCCTGGGCAAATCACTTAAGCTATTAATACTTTTAAGAAACACTCAAAGAGGGGCAGCTAGTTAGTATAGTGGATAGAGCACCAGCCCTGAATTCAGGAGGACCCAAGTTCAAATCTGGTCTCAGACACTTAACACTTCCTAGCTGTGTGACCCTGGGCAAGTCACTTAACCCCAGCCTAAGGAAAGAAAGAAAGAAAGGAAGGAAGAAGGAAGGAAGGAAGGAAGGAAGGAAGGAAGGAAGGAAGGAAGGAAGGAAGGAAGGAAGGAAGGAAGGAAGAAAGAAAGAAAGAAAGAAAGAAAGAAAGAAAGAAAGAAAGAAAGAAAGAAAGAAAGAAAGAAAGAAAGAAAGAAAGAAAGAAAGAAAGAAAGAAAGAAAGAAAGAAAGAAAGAAAGAAGAAGAAGGAAGGAAGGAAGGAAGGAAGGAAGGAAGGAAGGAAGGAAGGAAGGAAGGAAGGAAGGAAGGAAGGAAGGAAGGAAGGAAGGAAGGAAGGAAGGAAGGAAGGAAGGAAGGAAGGAAGGCCTATATGCCAAGACAAACCCTAGAACTATATGAATACAATTACAAAACACTTCTCACACAAATAAAATCAGTTCTAAACAATTAGAAAAATATCAGTTGCTCATGGATGGGTCGAGCTAATATAATAAAATGATAATTCTGCCTAAATTGATTTATTTGCTCAGTGCCTTATCAATCAAATAATAATAATAATATTAATCTGGAAAATGAACAAAATTCAAGGGAATTAATGAAAAAAAATATAAAGGATGATGGCTTAGCAGTACCAAACCTAAAACTATATTATAAAACATCAGTAATCAAAACCATTTAGTATTGGCTAAGAAATAGAATAGTGAATCAGTGGAATAGATTAAATACATACTACACAATAATCAAGACCTTTAGCAATCCAATATTTGATAAATCTCCAAATTCCAGCTTTTAGAAGAAGAACTCACTATTTGTTAAAAAAAAAAAAAAATATTGGAAAAACTGGAAAATAAGATGTCAGAAACTCATATAGACCTACATTTCATGCCCCATACCAAAATAGTGAGTATATGATTTGGGCATAAAGGATAATACCATTAAAAAATTAGGAGAGCAAGGGATAATTTAACTATCAGATCTTTGGAGAAGGGAGGAATTTATGACCAAAAAATCCTAGAGAACGTTATGAAAGGCAAAATGGACAACTTTGATTACATTAAATTAAAAAGGTTTTGCACAAACAAAACTAACAGAAACAAGATTAAAAGAAAGTAGAAAGCTGGAAAAAAATATTTATAGCCAGTGTTCTAATAAAGTTCTAATTTCTAAAACATATGAAGAACTATGTCAAATTTAAAGAATGTAAGTCATTCCCTAATTGATAAAAGGTCAAAGGATATGAACAGACAATTTTCAGATGACAAAATCAAAGCCATCTATAGTTATATGAACAAGTTCTCTAAATCACTATTGCTTAGAGAAATACAAATTAAAACAATTCTGTGGTACCACCTCATACATGTCAAATTGACTAAGATGACAGGAAAAAGTAATGATAAATGTTGAAGGGGATGTGGGAAAACTGGGACACTTATGCATTGTTGGTAGAATTGTGAAATAATCCAACCATTCTAGAGAGCAATAAAACTGTGTATACCTTTTGGCCCAGCAGTTCTTTTACTGGGTTTATACCCCAAGGAAATCTTGGGGAAAGGATCCATATGTGCAAAAATGTCTCTAGCAGATCTTTTTGTGGTAGCAAAGAATTGGAAAATGAGAAGATGCCCATCAATTGGGGAATGGATGAATAAGTTGTGGTATATGAAGATTATGGAATATTATTTTTCTATAAAAATGATGAACAAGCTGATTTTAGACAGATCTGGAAAGATTTACATGAACTAATGCTGAGTGAAACAAGCAGAACCAGTAGTACATTGTGTATAACAACAGCAAGAATGTGTGATGATCAACTATGAAAGACTAGGTTCTTCTCAGTGGTTCAGTATTTCAAAACAAGCCCAATAGATTTTGGGCAGAAAATGCTATCTGCATCCAGAAAAAGAACTAAGGTGACTATGTTCACTTCTTTTCTCTGTTTTTTTTTTTTTCCTCCCATGGTTTTTACCTTTTTCTCTGATTTTTTATCTTCCAACATGATTCATAAAATAATGTGTTTTTAAAATAATTAAATTGGGGCAGAGCCAAGATGGCAGAGAGGACACACACTTCATTCTGAGCTCCCTTCTACCCTCACTACTGACTTCTACATTCAGACTCTGAAATAGTGCTTGACTAGGAAAATCCATGAATATTGGGAGAACAACAAATTACTAGCAGAAGATAATCTGGAAGATCACCAGAAAAAGTCTGTCTTGATCAGGCGGGAGGAGGCCAGTGCAGTCAGGGAGGCAGAATATGGAGGCTAGCACATCCTAAGCATACCAGGGGCAGAGTGTGATCTCTGGAAGTGGAGAAATTGAAGGGAGGATTCTACCACAGATTGGCTGCTCTGCTTTGGTTGCAAAGCAGTAGATCAGAGAGAAGTTACACAAACACCAAAGGTAGATTATACCCCAAAACACCAGAATTTCACAGGACCTGGCCACACCCACCCAGCACCTGGAGTGACTCAGCATGACCACAGCACAGCTGTGCAGATGCATTCTGCAGTGTGGGGTTCTGCCCAGGGCAGTCACACTTCCAAACAGTGGGGCTCTGTCCAGGGCAGTGGTACTTCCACTGCACAGCTGCTCTTTGCAGCTCATTCACAGGGCATCTATGGTCTATCTGTCCCTATTCTGTAGAGGAAGCTGGGAACCTCCTTGTCCTGAAGGCAGACCCCAGGGGCTTTTAAAAAAATGAGTAAAAAAGCAAAGCAAGCTCTAACTATAGATAGTTTCTATACAAAAAGAGAACAGATTTCCAGCCCTAAAGAGACTAATAGTCTCCAGACAAAACCCCAAAAGGGGATATAATCTGGTCCCCATCACACAAGGCTCTCCTAGATGAAATTATAAAAAATCTTAAAAGAGAGCTAGAAGGAAAATGGGGAAAGGAAAGAGAAGCTCTGCAAGAGAGTATGGAAAAGGCATATAACACATTAAAAGAAAGATTTGATAAAGTGGAAAAAGAAAACTACTTCCTGAAATGTGAATTGGAAAAGGTAAAGAACTCCCAGGAAAGTAGGATCTGTGAATTGGAAAAAGAAAATAACTCATTAAAAAAATTATTGAAATGGAAAAAAATTCCACAGAGCAAAATAACTCATTTAAAAACTCAATTAAACATATACAAAAAGAAGTAAAAAAAAAGTTAATGAAAAAACTAACATTAAAAATCAGAACTGAACAAATGGAAATGAATGATTTCTTGAGACATTAAGAATCAGTCAAGCACAAACCCAAAGATACCAACATTAGGGATAAAAAGTCATTATTTGGAAAAAAACTGTTGGGAAAACTGGAAATTAGTATGGCAGAAATTAGATATGAATCCACACTTAACACCATATACCAAGATAAGATCAAAATGGGTCCATGATTTAGGCATAAAGAATGAGATAATAAATAGATTAGAGAAACAGAAAATAGTCTACCTCTCAGACCTGTGGAGGAGGAAGGAATTTATGACCAGAGGAGAACTAGAGATCATTATTGATCACAAAATAGAAGATTTTGATTATATCAAACTAAAAAGTTTCTGTATAAACAATACTAATGCAAACAAGATTAGAATGGAAGTAACAAATTGGGAAAATATTTTTAAAGTTAAAGGTTCTGACAAAGGTCTCATTTCCAAAATATATAGAGAACTGACCCTAATTTATAAGAAATCAAACCATTCTCCAATTGATAAATGGTCAAAGGATATGAACAGACAATTCTCAGATGATGAAATTGAAACTATATCCACTCATATGAAAAAGTGTTCCAAATCACTACTGATCAGAGAAATGCAAATTAAGACAACTCTGAGATACCAACACATGCCTGTCAGATTGGCTAAGATGACAGGAACAAATAATGATGAATGTTGGAGGGGATGCAGGAAAACTGGGTCACTGATGCATTGTTGGTGGAGTTGTGAGTGAATCCAATCATTCTGGAGAGCAATCTGGAATTATGCCCCAAAAGTTATCAAAATGTGCATACCCTTTGATCCAGCAATATTACTACTGGGCTTATATCCCAAAGAGATATTAAAGAAGGGAAAGGGACCTGTATGTGCCAAAATATTTGTGGCAGCCCTTTTTGTGGTGGCTAGAAACTGGAAAATGAATGGATACCCATCAATTGGAGAATGGTTGGGTAAATTGTGGTATATGAATATTATGGAATATTATTGTTCTGTAAAAAATGACCAGCAGGATGATTTCAGAAAGGCCTGGAGAGACTTACATAAACTGATGCTGAGTGAAATGAGCAGAACCAGGAGATCATTATACACTTCAACAATGATACTGTATAAAGATATATTCTGATGGATGTGGCTCTCTTCAACAATGAGAACTAAATAAGTTCTATTTGTTCAATAATGAAAAGAACCAGCTACACCCAGCAAAAGTACTGTGGGAAATGAGTATGAACCACAACATAGCATTTGCACTCCTTCTGTTTTTGTTCACTTGCATTTTTTGATTTCCTTCTCAGGTTATTTTTACCTTATTCCTAAGTCTGGTTTTTCTTGTGCAGCAAAATAACTGTATGGATACATATATATATCTATATCTATATCTATATCTATATCTATATCAATATATATATATATATATATCTATATCTATATCTATATCTATATCAATATATATATATATATATATATATATATATATATATATATATATATACTTTAACTTATTTAACATATATTTGTTTACCTGCCATCTAGGGGATGGAGTGGGGGAAGGAGGGAAAAAGTTGGAACAGAAGGTTTTGCAAGAGTCAGTTCTGAAAAATTGCCCATGCATATATCAGAATCTGTTCTGGTGGTATAGAGGGTAAGACAAAATTATGTTATCAGAAGTCCTTGGTCCCAGATTGACCATGGACAGGTCAGAGCTCTCTATCTCTGAGTCTAAAAGATGCAGATAAGGACAATGTAGATCTTGAGAAGACAAGAAAAAAGAGACTATTTGAGGACAGGCTGATGGAACTCAGAATGTTTACACAAGAAAAGTAGTTCAGATTCAATAGTTATGGAGTATCTGAAGAGCTCTCATTATTATAAAAGGGGCTATATTTATTCTGTCTGATCCTAGAAACCATACTTGGGAGCAGCTGAGGGCATAACTTTTGCTCAGAAACAACTCCCAACCATTAGAGTTGTCCAAAAGTGGACAAGATGCTGAGGAAAAATATTATATTATTTAGAAATTTTTATTAATTATCATATTATTTTAATTTAGCTTTATGTTAGTAGATTTTGTTTAAACTCAGGACCCCATGATCTCAGTGACCTCTGGGGAAGCAAAGATGGCAACAAGGAATGTTTTGGGTATACTTTCTCACATATATCTTGTTTAGGCTTCAGCAAAAATCTGTGTTTTGGGTTCCCCAATATTTTACCCAGATTTTAATGAATATTTATTCTCAAGCAATCTTACCTGGAAACTGCACTTTTCTGGAAAACACCATTTACTTGCTGGCCAAACAGCTACCTGTCCTTACACCCTTGTTTAAACTCTAATGCAAACATCACAGAGACATGGAAGGAGATCCAGCCTTTTTTTGAGTTGTCTTTCTGTTTTCCAATCACTTAAATTTTTTTTTTCTCAAACTGTTTTTCAGGTTTTGATGTTTGCTCTCAACCAGCAGTGACTTAGAAAGGAGTTTGTTCCTTATCACTGAAATGATGATTTAGATGAACACTTGTTGAGTGCTATAGACTCATAGAGTTTGAGCTGAAAAAGATCTTAGAGACCATTTCCCCTCTTTTTTATAGATAAGGAAATGAGGCAAAATGTAGCTAAATGATTTGCCCAGAATCACTAATGTGAAAATATTTGAAGCCAGGTTTTCCAAAGTCAGTGTCCTTTCCACTATACTATGTTACTGTACTGTGGGTTGATCATGTATTTTCCCATTCATATGTGTTCTTTCTCACCAGTGATAAGGGAATCTGTAGTAGTATAAAACCCCTTTAAGCATAGGAAAGAATTTTCCTTGTCATTTACTTTGCTATAATATGAAATGTCTTTTTCTATGAATTAATACATTTTCTGGTTAGCTTGGTAAAAGAAAAATCAGCAATGTTCATGAGCTTTGGATATAGAACCAAAGCAAAAGAGACCCATGATTGAACAATGGTGTATTAATAGTAGAAGGTATCTTATTGATTAGGTAATAACCGTAATTTTTCAAAACGGAGAAATCTGTTGTGTCAGAGAAAACATTAATTTATAAGAACCCTGCAAAGTATAGAGCTGGTAACATGAGTCTCCTTCAATTCAGATGCCTATGCTTAACGTGATATTGCCTAACACATTGTAAATGATTAATAACTGCTTTCTCATTACATTTCATTTTGTTGGATGGTAAAAATAGAGGATTAAGGATAACTATAGAACCCATGGTACTTTGCAAAGTCTCAAGAGATTTCCACATGGTAAATGCTGGTAAATGTTTAACAATCAGCCCCTACCCTCCTCCAAAAAAGGTATTCTTAACCCAATTTTAAGTTTAATCTTCATTATTAACATTTCCCATCATTTTCTTAAATATAAACAATCACCAAAAACTCAAGCACTGATCTGCAGCATTTTCTACTTTTCAAGGCATAAATGCTCCTGATGAAAATTTAACAGTTAGCTCTTACAGTATCTAGTTGGAGCTGTCTCCAGTACAATTCAGGCTTCTCCCATTTTGGGGGATTCCTCATTAATGCTGTCAGAGAGCTCCAAGGAAATTAATGATAACTTTTTTTGAAAATAACTAATTTTTTTTAACTTTTGCAACTTTAAGCATTCACATGATTGTAACAACATTCTCATTTTTGCATTGGCAACCAGGAAGATTTACAGCTATGAGCAATTTGCCTAACAAATAACAAATATTGTATGTTACAATAGATGTGTGATATATATCCACACTGTATACAACTGCTGCATTAGTTTTCTTATGAATTTACTCCACACAATTTACTCCACTACTCAATAATGCTCAATGGCTTAACTACTTTATATTTTGGACAAAAACAAAAGGGTTTGGCAGAGGGGTAGGAGTATAATACTAAAACTTTTTCATTTGAAATAACATAATAAACATGTAAGATGTGAAACAAACATAGATATGACAATAAATACTTAGATATGACAAATTAAATATTTATGACAGTTAAATTAATTCATTCTGAATATGTAAAGCAACACAGTTCCCCAAACCTCTGAGTCCCACTTTCTACTTGGAGAGAAAAAGTCTGTTGCTCACCTCATCAAGATTGGGGATTGATTGGGGCCCCCAACTTCCTGCCAGTCTCTCCACACTGAGTTTTGCAGTCCTGTCCTTCCTCTGATAGAAGGATAGCCTGATCCCCAATTAATAATTATTTATCCTTTCCACATCATCAGTTAGAGGAGAAGTTTCCCACAATCTGGAAAATTTATGTAACATTTTGACTCCCCCTTCATATCAGAGAAATCTGAATTATTGTGGTATTAAAAGATAAACTATATTGATATTATATAATACTGTATATATACTTTAACCATTTTTGAGTTCCTAAATTTTTTTTCTCTATTGTCTGTTAGCATTCACATGTTATCTGCAGCTTTCACAAAGCTCCCCAAAATTCCCATTTAATATTTTATGCTGATCCTCAATATAATGAAGCCACAATGGGGAAAGTCACAATGTGGAAAGGAGATATGTTTGTGTGTGTGTGTGTGTTATAAATTCCAGGTCAAAGACAAAAATATTTAGAAAAAGACCATGGAAATTCCCTATAACTGAAAAAGATTATTTCAATTTCCCCAGAGAAGGTCTTTAAATTGAGGGGTAGTTGTCAGAGAAAGAGAAAACTTCTAGGAATTTCTTATAATGCTGTATATAATCACAAAAACCAAAGACTGTGAATATTTTCTAATGAAAATCCCAAGCCAGGATATAGTTTTCTAAAGACTTTTAAAATATTGAACCTTTCTGAAAGTCCAATGTAACAGGAATGTATCTTCTGTGTACAGACACATATATATGTCCTCACATTGATGCTGGTAAATACATAAATAGGTGCTTATGGGTATATACATGGGTATATCCCACAATATTAATATGTATATGTGTGCATATATATTCATATATATAAAACCAGTGGCCATATGTATAAATGTGTATGTACCTATGTGTATATACATATAAAATGACACATATATAAATATTTACATGTAGGGTATGCCAAAAATGTTAATGATGTTTTGTTATTAAAACTTATATATGTATGTATACATATATATATGTAGATATATACATATGTATATGTGTATTTATATGGGTATACATATACATTTTGATCACATTGGTACTGGTATATGTGTTTATGGGTATATTTGTGTCTGAATCAAGATGTTTATGTATACATGGGTGTGGTATGCATATATACACACATACATATTAGTGTGTGTATATACATATATATTAATACATATTCATACATGTTTTACTTATACATCTGTGCATGAACATGCATTTATCTCTATATTATGTGTGTGCACTGCTAAGCATACATGTATTTCTGTGTATACACATATATACAGGATGTTTCAAAAATCTTAGTGAAGTTTTAAGCTAATTAAAGTATACATATATATGTATGTGTATATAGTTATACATATATAGACTGGCTTTATGCATGAGGCAGAGTAGGCAGATTTTAATAGGAGAAAAAAGTTAGAGAGTTAAGCTATATGTACTGTCTGAGAACCACACAGTTAGGAGAAGGGAACCTGGAAGTGAGCATCAAGGTATTGATCATACATGGGATTAATAAGGAAATAACTAATTAATAATGGAGTAGGATTAATAAGGAAAATAGAGAGGAGGTCAAGATCTTGGAACTTTTTCAAAAGGCAACCCTGTATTTCATCATTTGTCTCTTTGGTTGTTCATGTCTTGGCACTAGGACAGGTCCATTTTAAATGGACTAATCTTTTCTTTCATTTTATTCAAGTTTTTTCTCCAGATGTGGCTTCTGTGGTCTCTGAATATTTTCCCTTGTTAAAAGGCATGTAAAAGAGAGCATTGCTGTATCTTAATCATTTCAAGCACTTATAAGGCCTCTTCAGTTTTCAACCTTGAATAAATATTTGATATTCTTTACATACATAACCTGTTAAGTTCAATATGTTTTTTTTAAAAAAAAAAAACAACCTATTATTCTGTATTATCAGATCAATTGATCCATCCATTTTTCTTGCTCTGTTGTATGTCTAATCCAATAAGGTTTTGCTTATTTTAATCTCACCACCCTAAAATTATCACATTCAGAGTTGAGTCTTTCTGTAATGATTATACAACAAATTATTCATCAATTCAACAAATCTTTATTGGGGACCAATTTTGTGTATAAGGAACAGAGCTAATGGTTTTAAGGGATACACAGATTTATTTTTCATTCTACGTCCTTACAAAGCTATCTTCAAATTCCCAGAAACTATCAACTCTTCTCTAGGAACAGAGGATAAACATAAGTGGGGCTTCTGATATGATTCCAAATTTATATCAAAAGTGTTGGAAGTCTATACATTATGCCAAAGACAGTTCCTTCTCCCTGAAAGAATGTATATTAAGTTGAGCCAGATTTTCACATTGGACTTTTTTTTTTTTCTGGGAAGAGATTTCAAGATCCTAAACCAAAGGATCAGTTGAAAGAGAAATAAGGCTATCTTGGCATAAGATAAAGTCAATGGAGAGCCCTGTAAGTCAAGTTAGTATATATAATGTCTTTAAAGCACTGTGAAAGAAAAAAGAGGCCAAACACAACTTCAAAATAGAATTCTAGCTTTGTTCTTTTAATCTGGCTGTGTGGTCACCATCCAAAAACAATGCTCATTTAGAAACTTATATTATGACACATGGAAAAGTTCAAATACATGAAGCACATGGTGGAATGTCAAAGGAATTCTCCTCTTTCAGTCACTTGAAATTCCCATCTTAGATTGTCTCCTGTTAACAGGCTAGTTTAAAAAAATTTGGGGTGAGGGGAGAGGGAAGGGAAACACTTTACAAATATTATCTCATTTAATCCTTACAATGTTGAGAAGTAGGTGCTATTATTATCCCCATTTCACACTTCAGAGAACTGAATCAGGCAGTGGTTAAGTGATTTGCCCCAGGTGGCAGAGCTATAAAGTATTTTAGGCCGTATTTGAACTCAGGTCTTCCTCACTACAAGTTGTATGTTTTTTGTTGTTATTTTCAGCAAACTTTTTATTTTATTTTATTTCAGAAAAGTTTTTAATAAAATATCATGGCATTCTTTTTATCCTGTCCTAGCCCCATCTCACTTTCTTATTTATTTATTTTAATTAAATCTTTTTAATTTTCAAAACATGTGCATGGATAATTTTTCAACATTAACTCTTGTAAAACCTTGTGTTCCAATTTCTCCCCCTTGCCCCCACCTCATCCTCTAGGTGAGGTAATACAATATAGGTTAAACATGGTAAAATATATATGTTAAATCTAATATATGCATACATATTTATACAATTATTTTGCTATACAAGAAAAATCAAATCAAAAAGGAAAAAAAATGAGAAATAAAATAAAATGCAAGCAAACAACAACAAAAAAAGTGAAATGCTATGTTGAGATCCATACTCAGTTCCCACAGTCCTCTCTCTGGGTGTAGATGGCTCTCTTCACCACAAGATCATTGGAACTGTCATACTGTTGGGGGGCAGTAGCCCCTTGATATTCCTTGTTTGATCTCCAACTTCCTTTGGGACTTGGACCTTTGATACAAGATCTGGTCAAACTAGTTTGGGCTATCTGAGCTGGCTGGGGTTTTACAGCCCCCATTCTAATCTGCTCAAACAGACCAAATGGCATCAGGAAATTCCTTTTTGGGAAGAGACTTCTGTCTTTCTCCAAAAGATAACAAGAGAATCTTTATCTTATTTACAATCACTCTCCGGAATCTCCTTACATCACTGCATCTGAATGATTGTGCTCTTGTATAAAACAGAGTCCTCAAAAATCTATTCTTTGCAAAATTGGCCTTGTACCTTGCAGCCATTTTGCCCACCAGCTCTCCCGGTGTTTCCATTCTAATTAATAAAGACAATGTTTCCATGCAGCATTAAGTAGCAAATTCATTTGCTGCCAAACCTGCCCTTGGTTACTTTGGGGAAGGAAAGAGAGAGAGAAAAGGAACAGATCCATCTCGCTTTAGAACCTCAGTTTACTCCTCTTCAATATAATTTTGTTGTTGCCGTGTAAAATGATCTCCTGGTTCTGCTTATTTCACTTAGCATCAATCAGTTCATGTAAGTCTCTTCAGGCCTCTCTGAAATTATCCTGCTGATTGTTTCTTATAGAACAATAATATTCCATAGCATTTATATGCCATAACTTATTCAACCATTCTCCAATTGATGGGCATCCACTCAATTTCCAGTTTCAAGTTGTACACTCTATTGATTGTACCACCTAGATATACCCCTAAATTAAAGTAGATAAGTAACATTTAACATTAAGGAAAAACCACTGGTAGAATTTAAAATACTGTAAAATTTTTGAAAAGTGGTTTTACCACTGTCTCTTATCTTACTGCTTTCTATTTCTCAGTAGCTAGCAAAAAAAAAATTGTACACAATAAACAATGTGTTTGCTGAATAAATTAATTTATAAAATTGCAGCCTATAAATTATCAAAAATATGATTTTTTTTTCTGGAAAATGTGATACAATGAAAGTTTTAAATTTTCTTTTATGTCATGAACTCCTTTGGCCATCTGGTGAAGCTGATGAACCTCTTTTCAGAATAAAATTTTAAATTGCATATAATAAATATATATGTAATTGCAAAGGAAAACAATTATATTGAAAAATGGTTATGAAAAAATTTCTCTGAAAAACAAACTCATAGGACCCCAATTAACAACACCTGTTATATAAGAGGAAATCTTGATTATCTTTATAATCATCATGAGTTTGGTTTGGATAATAAGGACATTCTTCACCAAACTATTCAGAATATTTTGGAATAAAAAAGGTATTATAACTATTGTCCTGAATATTTAGCATGGAAGAACTGGATTCAAATCCTGACACTGGGAAGTACAAGCCATGTGACCTAGAGTGAATCACCTAAAAACTTTAAGTCCAAGTCTCCTTATTTATAAGATGGTAAGAATTATATGTTTATTATCCATCTTTCAGGGTTGTTGTCAGGCTCAAATTAAGGAATTTGAGCAATCCTCAAAACAATCTCTGTCAGTTACTGTTATACTTGTGAATAGAAAATCTAACACTTGACAGAATAAAAATTATTCAAAATATTCCATAGCACTTGAAACCTAAGAAGGTATTTCATAATGAAATCTACACAGCTCAATGTGAACTCAAATGCTCTAGAACATTTTCTGAATAGCTAAAGGATCCAGGCTAAGTTACTTGGTTATGAGAATATGTTGAAACCAATTCCCATCAGCTCATTTGTAATTTTCACTTCTTTCGTCAGCAGTTCGTTCCTCTTGGCAACCATTGGTGGTCAAACTGAGCAAATGGAGAAGAGACAACTCATCCACTGGAATGAATTTGGGGTTGCTATTTACATAGAAAAATGAATTGAACATCTAATACAAATGTCACATTGTTCCAAGTATGTTCCAAACCTGATGCCAAGATCTGGGCACCATTATAATTTCATGCATCATATTAATTTACATTTTATTAATTTTCTTAAGTAAAAATTTGAAAAAGTTATCCCAAAAGTATTGAAATCCCACATATTAGCTTAAAAGTGCTCCATAATTAGAGTAGCAACCACAATGATTTCATTTCTCCTTCAATTTGCTTTTGAGGTTAGGTCTCTATTCAAAGTTTTAATATTTTCTATTGTCCAGGGAAAAAATACCACTTTGTCATCTAATTAATTTGAATAAAAACAACTCTTATGACCTTGAAATGACAATTCTGTGACTTCTCTGTGAAATCTTGTTTTTTGTTTTTTTTAATATATTCTCCTGTAGCCACTATAAATCATTTATATGAAGACAGTTGTCAATACAGGTTCCTTTTAAACCTGAGTTATGGCCCAAAATAAGGACTCAAAACTAGCAGGCCATTTGTTCTTGCCAGACAGTTTCATTGTCTAGTCCATTTCCCATCCAATATGCCTTATTAGATATTAAGGAGAAAGTTGTCTAAAACTTTAAGTTTCATAACAGATGCCAATAAGCATTAATTTTTTTCATTCAGAGAGACTTCTTCATAATAATGAATTCATAATTCCAGTGTTTTTTAACACCTTCTATAAATATGAATAAAGTATTCTTGCATATACAAAAACACTCAGTATGATCCTTTATGATATATCTTCAGAGTATAAAAATCATTTCAAGTCTTCAGACTTTTCATTTTTACTACTGTGTACAAACTCATCTATTTCAAAGTCTGATTGTAATAGAGTTTTACACTATTTATTGAAATCTGTGCAAATAAGCACATAATCCCCAAGAGAAACATACAAGTGAAAAATAAAAACACACAACATTATAGAATAATAAAGAATTTTGAAGCCAACTTGTTTAATGTCTTTATTTCACAGCTTTTATTTTAGGAAGCTGAGATCCAAACAAGTGAAGTGACTAGTCCAAGCCAAGATCATATAATTAGGAAGTAATAGAGGTTGAACCTTTGTTATTTTATAACATATCATTCCCTTCCATGTGTTCCAAAGTAAAATAAGTCAAATAAGAGTTTGGGTTTTTTGTGCAAATTAAGACAACTCTGAGAAACCACTATACTCCTCTCAAATTGGCTAAGATGACAAGAAAAGATAATGAAGGTTGGAGGGGATGTGGGAAAACTGGGACACTGATGCATTGTTGGTGGAGTTATGAACTGATCCAATCATTCTGGAGAACAATTTGGAACTATGCCCAAAGGATTACGAAATTGGGCATACCTTTGATCCAGCAGTGCCTCTCTCCTGGGCCTGTATCCCAAAGAGATCACAAAAATGGGAAAAGGACCCACATGTGCAAAGATATTTATAGCAGGTTTTTGTTGTTGTTGTTGTTTTTTTTGGTTTTGTTTTGTTTGTTTGTTTTTTTTTTTTTTGTGGTGGCAAGAAACTGGAAACTGAGTGGATGCCCATTATTTGGAGAATGGCTGAATAAATTATGGTATATAAATGTTATGGAATATTATTGCTCTATAAGAAATGATTAGCAGGATGACTTCAGAGAGGACTGGAAAAACATATAAACTGATGCTAAGTGAAGTGAGTAGAATCATTAGATCATTGTACACAGCAACAACAAGATTATACAATGATCAATTCTTATGTTTCTGGCTCTTTTCAACAGTGAAGTGATTCAGGCCATTTCCAATGGTCTTGTGATGGAGACAGCCATCTGCAACCAGAGAAAGGACTGTGGGGACTTAGTGTGTATTACAACATAGTATTTTCACCATTTTTATTGTTGTTTGTTTGCATGTTGTTTATCTTTTTTTCCCTTTCTGATCTGATTTTTCTTGTGCAGCATAGCATGATAATTGTGGAAACATGTATAGAAGAATTGCACATGTTTAACATATTGAATTTCTTGCCATATAGGGGAGAGGGTGGGGGGAAGAGGAGGAAAAAAAAATTGGAACACCAGGTTTTGTAAGGGTGAATGCTGAAAATTACCTATGCAAAGGTTTTGAAAATAAAAAGCTTAAAAGAAAAAAAGATTTTGTTTCTTATGCATGAAACTCCTTTTTTTTTTTTTTTTAATCTCCATTCTTTGCATTGACAGTTACCCATGCATGGAATATATTGTCTTCCTCTCAGAATATCTAGTTTCCTTTAAGACTCAGCTCAAGGACTTCCTTATATAAGCCTTTCTGCCTCTGTTAATACTTCTTTCTTCCTTCCCCCTTCAATTTATATTGACTTTCTCTCTCTCTCTTTGTCTTTCTCTGTCTCTCTCTCTCTATCTATCTCTATGTATATGTATATATTTATTATCCTCCCCTGATGAAGCAAGCTCTTTGAAGGAAGCAATTGTTTAATCTTTTTATTCATAGTATGTGACATAGTATTTATTCAGCTGTTCAGTCATTTTCAGTCATGTCTGATTATTTGTGATCACATTTGGTGTTTTCTTGGCAAAAAGACTGGCGTGGTTTGCCATTTCCTTCTCCTGTTAATTTTACAGATAAGAAAACTGAGGTAAATAGGGTTAAGTTACTTGCCAAGTGTCACCTAGGTAGTAAGAGTATGAGTCCAATTTTGAACTCAAGATGTTTTACTTACTTTAGGCCCATTATTGTGCCACCTAGCTATCCCAACTTGGCACATAGTAGGTATTTAATAAATACTTATTGATCAATTATCTCAAATCTACCTCTTCTGACTCACACACCAGAACTGTTTCCACTATAGCCTGTTAATTCTCATCTTAAAAGCTTATTTCTGTCTCTTTTGAACCCATGACAGAGATTTCAATACTTGTCTTTTAATATTACTTTAAAAAAAGAGAGACAGTGTTGGGACAAGTGGATGTTGGGGAATAACCTCTGGATGCTTTGTTAGGCTAATGTTTATTTGGTTAAGTTTTTGACATCAACAGTCTGGGTTCCTGAGAAGATTCATTATAAACAATAAGAGGACTTGGCTTTCACTCCAAGATGTCCAGAGAATCACAGAGTTATAAGACTTTTTTTTTTTTTTAAGTTAGAAGACCTTAAAGACTGAGGGCAGGCAAATACAGGCTATTTCAAGGAATGCTGTCTGGGCAAGGCCTTCCAAAATGTTAAATGGTGGTATTGTCTTCAGAATGACACTATTGGGAGCTATATAATTAAAATTTTATATGTGGCATGTCTTTTTTATTGATGTCTCCTGAGAGTTTTGAAGGGCTTAGTAACTCATTGGTTCTTCTTCTAGATAATGACAGGAGGTTTGGAATCTCTGACATGTGTGACTGAACTGGTTGTAGTCATTGTGCCAAGTTTCAAAGTAGCATGTCCTAGAAATTGGATAGACAATCTTCCAAATATGGAAGAATTATTTGACTTAGGGGTGAGGGAGAAGGAATCCATATCCATCAATATGATGAAATTTTCACTAGTGAAATTATGCATTTATCTCTCATTTGATTTCAGGTTATTATTTTTTCTAGTACTATTGAATATATCAGAATGGCTATCTAAGTGATTTTTCTCTACTGGTAGGCATTCAGTGAAAGGAAACATTTTAATAAGTTCAGTAAAAGTTAATTAAAGGCTTTTGATGTGAAAACCTTTGGAAGAAAACACAACAGAATAATTCCCAACCTCAATAAGCTGTCTCTAGCTTAGACAAGTATACATGTGTATAAGAATTGGAATGATGGGCCCATAAGATAAGTTCTTTAGGAACTTTAGAAAGAGGTAACAATAATTTTAACTTAAAGAGATCAGAGAAGGATATGAAGAGATGATAATAATGGTCCACAGCTGGCTCATAATAAATGCTTAATAAATGTTTATTGAATTAAATTAATTCATTGGTGCAGATTATTATAACAATAATCACTAACATTTTATATATAGCCTTTTAGGGTTTTCAAGGAAAACTGTCTTGTTTGATTTTCACAATAACTTTATAAAGTTATTACTACTAATACCCCATTTGACAGATGAAGAAACAAAACAATTTTAAAATGTTAAATGATTTGCCTAGAATTGCACAGCTATTTAATATGTGAGGTAATATTAGAAAACAAGTAATTCTGACTCTAAACCCATTTTTCTATCTATGACATCATGCTGAGCTAAACCTTAAAAGAAAGTAAATATTTTGAAAGGATGAAATGAAAAGAAAGCAAATTACAGGAATGGGGGATGGCCTGTGCAATTGTACACAGATGCTATAATAATGGTAATTTATATTTATATAGTGCTATGAGTTTTGCAAAGTTCTCTGTAGATATTATCTTATTCAATGTTCCCAGCAATGGCATGTTAAGTTTAAGGAACTAGTAATCCAGTTTGCCTGGAACAAACCATGCATATTTGATTTAATGTGGCTACTTCTTCCTCCAGTGATATGTACAAACTTTCTAAACTTTCTCAGTCTGTGCTATTTATCTCCATATTTTTCTATAAATCTGATAAATGCATGGAAGCCCTTCCTCTGGTTGTTTCTATGTTTTGTGAGTACAATAGCTACACCTGACCTGTCCAGCTGTTAATCTTCCACTCTTGCCATATGACCTCCCTTATTTTCAAGGTAAACATGGGCTTTTGAACTTGACATTTACATGTTTTTTCACAGAAACTATTATTAGTAACATGTTCCTTATACCCACCATTCATTTTTCCATCACTTTTTGGGTTAGCTACAATTTTGGTTGTTTGAGATATCACAGTTGTATGCCATCACGGGAAGAAGATTGTTGAAATGATGAGTTTTTTTGCTGAAGCAGAAGAATTGGGATCATTGAAAGTAATACACAATTCCCAAGTGCAATTCAGTCTGATTATCTTCTCATTTACAGTTGAGCCCACATCACTGTCCAACTGCAAGGTCTGTCTGTAAGATGTATACATTCACAGATAGATTACACTTAATGGGCAGTTCATTAAACCACATGGTGTAATTTGAATAATTTTAATTTTCTATATAAAAAGAGACAAATTTAAGAATAATAATTCAATAAGACAAGTAAAGAAAGATAGAAAAGAGAAGAAAAGGGGGAAAGTTATGCAAAACATTTCCATAAGTCATGTTGTAAAAGAAAACATAGACAAAAAAAGCAACAAAAAACAACTCAAGAAAAATAAAGCAAGTGAAAAAGGATGCTTCATGCTGTATTCAGACATCATCAATCCTTTCTCTGAGGATGGATAGCATTTTTCATTACAAGTCCTTCAGAGTTTTCTTGGATCATTGTATTGCTGACAATAGGTAAATTTTGCTATTGACAATAGTAAAAAAAATGTTGTTGACAACAGTTGATCATCTTACAATATTGTTGCTACTATGTCCATAATATACATTTCACTTTGCGTCAACTCAAGGAAGTCCTTGAACATTTCCCTTCCCCTGCACTCCCCCAAGCACCCTGCTCATCATTTCTTAAAGAACAATAGTATTCTATCATAATCACACATCACAATTTATTCAGATAATTAATATGCATCCCCTCAATTTCCAATTCTTTGTCCCCAGGGAAGAACTGCTATAAATATTTTCTACATATAAGTCCTTTTACTTTTTTTGTTAAATTTCTTTTTGTGATATAGACCCAGTATTGCTAGGTCAAAGGATGTATGTAGTTTTATAGCCTTTCCACAGAATAGTTGAATTAGTTCACAATTCCAACCAACAGTGAATTAATGAGACATTAATTCCCCACATGCCTTCGATCATTTGTCATTTTCCTTTTCTGTCCTATGAGCCAATCTAATAGGTATAAAATAGTACCTCAGAATTATTTTAATTTGCATTTCTCTAATAAGTAATGAGTTAGATAAAAAATTTTATGACTTGGGCTAACTGATTACTTTATCTGAAAATTCTTCATATCTTTTGATCATTTATCAAATAGAGAAGGTTGATTCAATTATATATTTGAGAAATTTAACTTTTTCAAATAAATTTGTTTCAATTTTTTTTTTTGACAGTTACTATGGCTAAATAGATTTCCCTATATCTTATTCCTCCCACTGTTTGTTCTGTTCTCTCATTTCTTTCACCCTATTCCTCAAAAGTGTTTTGCTTATGATTACCCCCCACAATCAACTCTTTCTTCTATCAGTCCTCCCTTTCTCTTTTCCTCTTCCCCTCTTACTTTCTTATAAGGTATGTCTGATATTTTATTTTTTATCTACTTGATGTGTATGTTATTTCCTATTTGAGTCAATTATGACAAGAATAAGGTTTCACTCATTCCATTTTTCTTCCTTCCTCTTTCCTTCCACCGTAAATTTTTAAAAATCTTTTTGTGAGATAATTTACCCCATTTTGCCTCTCCCTATCCATTTCTTTCAAGCTATTCCTCTATCACCCCTTAATTTTATTTTTTAGATATCCTTTCAAATTCAACAAACACCTGTTCCCTGTCTATATATACATGGAATGTCTATTTTTCCCTTGAAAAATTATTCTGTTATGTATATGTCATTCTTGGTTATAATCCTAGCTCTGGAAATCCTAGCCCTTTGGAAAAACATATTCCAAGCTCTTTGATTCTTTTGTGCAGAAGCTGCTAAATCTTTTTATCCTGACTGTGATTCTACAATACTTGAATTGTTTCTTTCTATCTGCTTGCAATGTTTTCCTCTTGACCTGGGAGTTCTGGAATTAGGATATAATATTCTTGGGAGTTTTCATTTGGGAATCTCTTTCAGGACATGATCAGTGGATTTTTTTCAATTTCTATTTTGCCATCTGGTTGCAGATTATCAGAGGATTTTTCCTTGATAATTTCTTGAAAGATGTTGTATAGACTCTTCCTTTTTTTTTAATGTGATGTATGTATTTCTTCCCTCTTTATCCCATTCTCATTAATCTATAGACTATATCTCACTCCTGTTAATCTAAATACCCACCTTATCCTTTGCTACTCTTCCCCTCCTCATCCCAGGTATTCTTATGTTTTCTTTTATTTATATTTTCTTCCTGGCTGCTTGCAATATTTTTTCCTTGGAATGATAATTCTGAAATTTAGCCACAACATTCTTTGGAGTTTTAATTTTGGGGTCTCTTTCAGGAAGTGATCAGTGAATTCTTCCAATGGCTATTTTACCTTCTGATTCATTAGGGCAGTTTTCTTTTAGGATTTCCTGTAAGATCAATGTCTAAGTTCTTTTTCTTTTATCATGGCTTTCAGGAAATCTAATAATACTTAGATTGTCTCTCTTTTTTTTTATTAATTTTATAATTATAACATTTTTTTTACAACATTATCCCTTGTATTCCCTTCTGTTTTAAAGTTTCCGCCACTTCCCTCCACCCCCTTCCCTAGATGGCAGGCATTCCCATACATATTAAATATGTTATAGTATATCCTAGGTACAATATATATGTGCAGAACCTATTTTTTTGTTGTTGTTGTTGCAAAGGAAGAATTGGATTCGGAAGGTAAAAATAACCTGGGGAGAAAAACAAATAGTGCTAACAGTTTACACTCATTTCCCAGTGTTTCTTTTCTGGGTACAGCTGATTCTGTCCATCATTGACCAATTGGAATTGGATTAGATCTTCTTTATGTTGAAGATATCCACTTCCATCAGAATACATCCTCACACAGTATTGTTGTTGAAGTGTATAATGATCTCCTGATTCTGCTCATTTCACTCAGCATCAGTTGATGTAAGTCTCTCCAAGCCTCTCTGTATTCATCCTGCTGGTCATTTCTTACAGAACAATAATATTCCATAACATTCATATACCATAATTTAACCAACCATTCATTTTCCAGTTTCTAGCCACTACAAAAAGGGCTGCCACAAATATTTTGGCACATACAAGTCCCTTTCCCTTCTTTAGTATTTCTTTGGGATATAAGCCCAATAACAGCAATGCTGGGTCAAAGGGTAGGCACATTTTGATAACTTTTGGGGCATAATTCCAGATTGCTCTCCAGAATGGTTGGATTCTTTCACAACTCCACCAACAATGCATCAGTGTCCCAGTTTTCCCCCAGCCCCTCCAACATTCATCATTATTTGTTCCTGTCATCTTAGCCAATCTGACAGGTGTGTAGTGGTATCTCAGAGTTGTCTTAGTTTGCATTTCTCTGATCAATAGTGATTTGGAACACTCATATGAGTGGAAATAGTTTCAATTTCATCATCTGAAAATTGTCTGTTCATATCCTTTGACCATTTATCAATTGGAGAATGGCTTGATTTCTTGTAAATTAAAGTCAATTCTCTGTATATTTTGGAGATGAGGCCTTTATCAGAACCTTTAACTGTAAAAATGTTTTCCCAATTTGTTACTTCCCTTCTAATCTTGTTTGCATTAGTTTTGTTTGTGCAAATCCTTTTTAATTTGATGTAATCAAAATTTTCTATTTTGTGATCAATAATGATCTCTAGTTCTCCTTTGGACACAAATTCCTTCCTCCTCCACAAGTCTGAGAGGCAAACTATCCTATGTTCCTCTAATTTATTTATGATCTCGTTCTTTATGCCTAAATCTTGGACCCATTTTGATCTTATCTTAGTGTACAGTGTTAAGTGTGGGTCCATGCCTAATTTCCAGTTTTCCCAGCAGTTTTTGTCAAATAATGAATTCTTATCCCAAAAGTTGGGATCTTTGGGTTTGTCAAACACTGGATTGCTATAGTTATTGACTATTTTGTCCTGTGAACCTAACCTATTCCACTGAACAACTAGTCTATTTCTTAGCCAATACCAAATGGTTTTGGTGACTGTTGCTTTATGATATAGTTCTAGATCAGGTACAGCTAGACCACCTTCATTTAATTTTTTTTTTCATTACTTCCCTTGAAATTCTCGACCTTTTGTTGTTCCATATGAATTCTGTTGTTATTTTTTCTAGGTCATTAAAATAGTTTCTTGGGAGTCTGATTGGTATAGCACTAAATAAATAGATTAGTTTAGGGAGTATTGTCATCTTAATTATATTCGCTCGGCCTATCCAAGAGCACTGAATGTCTTTCCAATTATTTAAATCTGACTTTATTTTTGTGGCAAGTGTTTTGTAATTTTGCTCATATAATTCCTGACTTTCCTTTGGTAGATTTATTCCCAAATATTTTATACTATCGACAGTTATTTTGAATGGAATTTCTCTTTGTATCTCTTGCTCTTGGATTTTGTTGGTAATGTATAAAAATGCTGAGGATTTATGTGGATTTATTTTGTATCCTGCAACTTTCCTAAAGTTCTGAATTATTTCTAATAGCTTTTTAGCAGAGTTTTTGGGGTTTTCTAAGTATACCATCATATCATCTGCAAAGAGTGATAATGTGAGTTCCTCATTTCCTACTCTAATTCCTTGAATCTCTTTCTCGGCTTTTATTGCCAAGGCTAGCATTTCTAGTACTATATTGAATAGTAATGGTGATAGTGGACAACCTTGTTTCACTCCTGATCTTACAGGAAAAGGTTCCAGTTTATCGCCATTACATATGTTTACTGATGGTTTTAAATATATGTTCCTTATTATTTTAAGGAATAGTCCATTTATTCCTATACTCTCAAGCGTTGTTAGTAGGAATGGATGTTGGATTTTATCAAATGCTTTTTCTGCGTCTATTGGATGATCATATGGTTTTTATTAATTTGATTATTAATATGGTCAATTATACTAATAGTTTTTCTAATATTAAATCAGCCCTGCACTCTTGGTATAAATTCTACTTGATCATAGTGTATTATCCTGGGGATGATTTCCTGAAGTCTTTTTGCTAATATCTTATTTAAGATTTTAGCATCATTATTCATTAAAGTAACTCCATCCAGCCCCAGCCCCCCCCCCAAAAAAAACATTCCAATTGTTTCTCTTGTCAATTTGTTTTCTTTGAGTCCTGCTCTGCCAAAATGAACAAAAAATTCAAAAGGGCTCTACCCATCTACAGCTTCTGTATGGAGAGAGAGCAGACTTCAAATACTAAGGGCACTAAAAGCAGATTGTCTCCAGAGGAATCCCCTAAGGGGGATATGAGCTGCTCCTCAATACAAAAGAATCTCATAGAGGAAATCAAAAAAGGTTCTCACAAGAGAGCTAGAAGAGAAATGGGAAAAGGAAAGGGAAGCTTGGCAAAAGAGTCTGGAGAAGTCATTCCACACATTTAAAGACAGAGTGGATAAAGAAAACAAATCATTGAGAAATAAAATTAGTGAATTAGAAAAGGTAAACAACTCCAAGGAAAACAGGATTAGTGAGCTGGAAAAAGAAAACAGCTCTCTAAAAAATAAAATGGATGAAATGGAAAAAAATTCCATAGAAGAAAAATATTCACTTAAAAACTCAATTGGACAATTACAAAAAGATATAAAAAAAGTGAGTGAAGAAAATACATCATTGAAAATTAGACTTGAACAAGTAGAAATGAATGACTCAAGGAGAAACCAAGAAGTAGTCAAGCAAAACCAGAAAAATGAAACAATTGAAAAGAATGTCAAATACCTTATTGGAAAGACAACAGACCTGGAAAACAGATCCAGGAGAGACAATTTGAGAATAATCGGACTCCCTGAAAAATGTGAGGAAAAAAAGAGCCTGGACACTATTTTTCAGGAAATTATCAAAGAGAACTGCCCAGGAATTGTTTTGTTCATTGCATTGTTTCCCCTATTTCACAAATTTAGTTTTTCAGCAAATTGGTATATTTTTCATATCTATTTTGTAAGGAGCCTTTTCCATTTCATCAAATCTATTTGGTAGGGAATTTGCTTTTCCCATCCCTTTTTCTTCTAACTTTCTTTAAAGATTCTTTATGCAATCTTCCAAAAGAATCTTGTGAAATGGAGACCAGCTCATATATCCCTTTGAGGCTTCATCTGGAATTGATTTGCTTTTAGGAATCTCAGGATTTGAGGTCCGTTCTCTCCATAAAAGCTGTCTATGGTGAGAGTTCTTTTGGGGTTTTTGCTCATTTCTTTAAGGTTTGAAGTCTGTTCTTAACTAAAAGGAGCAACAGCTGCTTTAGTTTGCCCTGGGGCAGTTCTGCTGATTGACTTCTGGTGCTGGGTAATGGGAGGTGTTCTTCCAGGCCTCAGTGGTGTACAATTTGTCTTTTGTAGTAAATCTGCCAATCCAACTGCTTGCAACTAGGATAGAGTAGTGTAAAAGGCTCACAGAAGATTCCAGGTACTTGGAAGTTGCAATCTTCTGAGTCTCCCACCCCAGCTTCTTGCCCCAGTCTCCCTATGCTGTGAGGTCTGGGCTCAGCAGATTGTTCCCCTGCCCATTTGAAACAGACCTGTTCTGAAGATCTTCCAAGATCTTCTTCTGGAAATGTGTTGTCCTCCAAATATTTATGGGCTCTTTGACTCAAAACCAGTTTAGAGACTAAATCTACTATCGGTTTGTGAGAATGTCAGAGGATGCCACAGAAAGTCATGTCTGCTCTCTGCCATCTTAGCTCTTTCCTTGTTGATCTTTTCTTCAAATTTGTTTTTTTTCTTCTAAGATATTTCACATTTTGTTCTATTTTTCATTCTATTTTTTTTTTTTTTATTTCTTGGTATCTTATAGCTTTACTGGCTTTCCTTTGCCAAGTCTAATTTTCTAGGAATTATTTTCTTCAAGATATCTCTTTTTCTAGTTAGTTAACTTTTTTTTTTCATAATCTTGTTTTTCATTGGTTTTTAATTTTTAGGGATTTTTTTTTTTAGTTTTTCTTCAATCTCTCTTATTTTTGAAGGTTTGTTTGTTTTTTATTCTTCTGTAAACTCTTTCTGGGCAGGAAGCTATTTAATGTTACTCTTTGAGACAGAAAAAAAAAAAAAAACAACTTTTTTTTAAAATTTCACTTTCCTTCTCTGAAGATAAACCCTGATCATCTCTATTCCTATAGTAAGTTTCAATGGTTGAGTTCTTTCTTCTTTGCCTGTTCATTTTTAAAGGAGAATTATTATTTTAAGTCCCTCTAATCCTGTGGTGAGTGAAGGGATGATACCTTTAGTTTCATCCCTTTGACCTGGAAATCCAAACTCTAAGCTTCATCCTCCTACAAATGTCTGCAGCCAGCAGCCTGCCCCACTGCTTCTGCCTCACCTGTGTACTGGTTCCTTCTCACCAAGGACAGCACCCACTATGAGCTGGATCTGTTGTTCCTAATCAGCAGAGATTCAGACCTCCCTCATGTTGTCTGAGAGGTGAAAGTTCCTATGGTTTGGGCTGAGGCACCCACAAATCCAGGTAGTCCCAAGGCTCCCTGCTTGCTGTTTCTGTGAAGGTAGCCTGGAGATGTTTACACTTCACATCTGTTAAACCCCCATACTGGGGTCTTTCTTTGGGTCTTTGATTGTTTCAAGAGGATCCCTGTTCTGTCCCAAGCCTTCTTTGTTTTCCACTGGTCTATGTTTGCCCTGAGGCACAAATTTGTTCTGTTTGTAGGGAAAATCTGGAGAGCTTAAAATTTTCATCTTCCCAGAATCCTCCCCCTAGAAGTTTCAAAGAGGTAAATTTGAACTTGATGTGAAGAAAATTTTCCTAACATTAGAGATATTCAAAAGTTAAATGGACTGACTCAGGAAGAAGTAGGTTCCTGCCCTATTACTCTGAAGAGCTCATCTTATCAATAGTAGACTTAAAGCAGAAACCTAATCAGCTTTAACCCCACTTCAGGTTCAAACTCCTGAGCTCAAGCAATTCACCAGCTTCATGTTTCCCCAGTAACAAGGATTATAGGCATATGCCATCATTACCAGTCAGGTAATATAACACTCATTAAGGAGATTAGAAAACTACTGACATTCCGGAAAAAAAAAAGGGGGAGGGGGAAGATGGAATAGAGGAAATGTAAAGATAATTCTCTCGCTATGGAAGGATCATCAAAGACAATCAATTCTTCAAATGTTTGTTGACAAATCAATTCAATTAAAAAGCAAGAATTTATCAAGTATCTAGTAATCACAAGGCATCATAGATACAAAAAATTAAAAGCAATCTTTTCTCTGAGAGATTTTATATTCTAATGGACATTTATTGAATACCTACTGAATATTATGTTCTTCCAAGGCAAGGAAAATTTTTTTACAAAGATAGAAGCACACAATTATTCCCTGCTTTTCCTGTATATTTCTTTCAGCCTTATGATAAATTTGTCCTAATTCATAATTGAACAAGAATTCCTCTATAATTTACATAAAAAACCTTCACTTGAAGACCTCTAATGATAAGACCCACCTTCTTCCAAGGCCACCCTTTCTATTTTTGGATAGCTCTAATTATTAGAACCTTTTTCCTTTCACAAAATTTGAATTTATCTCTTTATAACTTCTAGTCATTATTTTTGTTCTACTTATTGAGTCAAAGCAAAACAAGTCCAAACCCTCTTTTATACAACAGCCCTTCAATTTAATTATTGTCCTTCATCTTCCCTAACTCTTGATTTCTCTAGGCCATACACCACAATTCCTGCAAATGTTAGATGACTTGTCATCTTATCCTCTCACCACCCTTGTCAACCTCTCCTGAACAAACTTTAATGTGCCAAAAATGTGTTACCCAGGACTAATGATGTCTGACCATGTGTTGTCACTTCTATAACCTGAATATCTGCCTATTTTAATCCATCCTAAGATACATTAGTTTTATAGGCTTCTTTGTTGATTGTTTATCAAATGAAATCATTGTATTAGAGTCAAGTTACAGTGTGTCCAACTGTGGCTGATCAGACCAATATGAGCTCAGAATGCTTTGTCATGAAATGCTCAGGCACAAATAGTCTATATAAATGTTTGGAATGGATTCTCTAATTTTGTGCACCTCACATTACTTTTAAGCTACTTAAAGTCCATTCTGCTTTGCTCATAAAGCACAGCACTTTTCAAATAAGAGCACACCATGAAAGTGTTTCCCATGTCATTCAATCAATTCTAAAGTTCTTCAGAGACCTTAAAAATGTACTTGTATCACTTTTTGTGACCACCACATGAGTGCTTGCTGGTGTGAATTCTCCATTAAATAGTCTTTTTGGCAAGCATACATTTGGCATTCAAACAATGTGGCCTTGCCCAACAGAGTCACTATTTTGAGGAGATTTTCTGAGAAAAAAGGAGGGGGAAAAAGATTCTATTTGTAGAAAAATATTTGAAGTAGCTTTTTTTTTTTTTTTTTTTTTGTAATGGCAAAGAATTGGAAATTGAGGGGATGACCATCAATTGGGGAATGGCTGAACAAATTGTGCTATATGATTATAATGGAATACTATAAAAAAAAGTAGAAACAGGCTAATTTCATAAAAATCTGCAAAGACACAATTTGATGCAAAGTGAAGTGAGTAGAAGCAGAAAATCATTGTAACCAGTAATAGTAATATCATAAGATAATTAACTATAAATGGCTGCTATTCTCAGCAATACAATGATCCAAGACAAATCCAAAACACTCATGATGACAAATACTATTCACCTCCAGAGAAATAACTGATGAAATCTGAACATTATTTAATAATACTATGTTAGCATACTGTTTTTACTTTTTCTTTATGTTTTCCATGGCTTTTTTTTTTCCTGTTTGTGTCTTCTTTCACAACATGACCAATGTGGACATTTTAAGTTTGAAAATATGTACAATATTCCACTTCTATTAACTTCTCACCTTTATAGAGAAGTGGGAGGAGAATTTTTTTAATAGCTCTTTTTTTAAACCAGGCATGTTTTTTGGTAATTTCACAACATTAATTTTCTTTTTAAAAACAAAGTTCTTGAAGTTTTTTGTTTTTACATTGTCTACATTTCCCCTTCTCCCTATTTCTCTCTCCTTCCAAAGAGCTACCCCATATTATCAAAAATATTTTTAAAGAAAAAAGAGAAAGAAAATAAATCATTAAAATTAATCAAAACCTAAAAATATATGTAATGTTCTACATCTATAGACCTCTCATTTCCATAAAGAAGTGGAGGAGGAAGTAGGTATTTTCTTATACAATATTTTTGTGCCATGTTTTTTTTTTAATTATACAAATTCAATTTTAATTTTTATGGTTATTTTTCTCTTTTTTATTTATAGTTTTTGTAGTCAGAGTATGTTGTTTTCTTGGCACTATTAATTTCATTCTGTATTAATTTGTTTAAGCTTTTTTTATGCTACTCAATATTCATTATCAAATCTTTCATTTCTTATATCATTGTAATACTCCATTATTTTCATGTGCCATAATTTTTTAAGCCATTTCTCTATCAATAGGCTTCCACTTTCTTTCCCCAATTCCTTGCTACCATAAAAAAGGCTATTATAAATATTTCAGTTTACATGGGGATTGTGCAAAAATTTTTTGCATTAGAAGCAATCCTCTTATTAATGACCTCTTTATGACAAAGCCTATTGAAGGGGAATTTTTTTTTTTAAATATATGGCACTTAATTACTTTATTAGCATTATTCCTCATAAAGGTTTTTAAACCAGATGACAACTCCAACCACACATTAATTCATCTATCATCTTATAACTTCTCTAAAATTTACTATTTACATCTTTTATCTTCTTTAACAATTTTGTGGGGAGTAAAATGAAAGTGCAGGTGTTTGATTTTTTTTCATTTCTTTTATAAGCAACTTAGTGCATTTGTCCCTATGATTATTAATAGTTTGTAACTACTGTGAGAATTTTTCTATTTATATCTTTTGATCACTTATCTCTTGGTACAGATTTGTTAGTTGCCTTTATAAATGATATACAAAGGCTAATCTAAGAATTTCATTTTTAAAATTCCCATTCTACTACTTTACTTCTTATGTAGAAGTTTTTCAATTTCATATAATCAAAATTAGCTATTTTGTCTGCTGTAATTGCCTGCATCCATGGATAGATTAAAAGTGCATTTCCTACCTATAGTCATGAAAAATATATGACCTGTTTTTCTTCTACTTTTTTTCTTTTTATAATATAATTATAACTAGGCCATGCATCCATTTTGAACTGATTGTAAAATGCAGCAAAAGATATTGATATAAGCCTATTTTCTCTTAAGATGGTTTTCAGTTCTCAAAAAAAAAAAAATAATCAAATTAAGAATTATTTCCTTAATGTTTTTAGGCTTCTAAAATTCTGGGTTATTAAGTTCTATTATCTCTGATTTTTGCTTTATCTTATCCATTTCATTGATTTAGCCCCAAATATTTCATGAATATTTAAGTTATCCCGTTTTATTGCATCTCTTGATTTTTTTCTATTATTATACAGAAAGGTTGCTTTCTCTGTGTTAATTTTGTAAGCTGCAACATTGACAAAGCAATTAATTTTCTCATTCAATAACTGTTGATTCTTTGGGATTTTCTAAATCACAATTAATTAAGTTTTATCTCCCCTTGTTGAGTAATGTCTTTTTGTGACTAGTATGGCTTTCCACTTTCTTTTCAGATGAAGAAACTGAGTCAAATATGGTTAAGTGACTCATTCAGGGTCACACAGCTATTGAGGATCTGAGTCCAGATTTGAACTCTGGAAAATGTGTCTTCCTGACTCCAGACTTGGAACTCTATCCACTGTGTCCCCTGACTACCCTATCTCCATGCCTATTTTTAAATCTTTAATTTCTATTTCTTGTCTCAGTTATATTTTAGCATTTCTAAAAGTGTTTCAAATAAAATCCAGGAACCTGAGTCTACTCACTTTATTCATTCATTTATTGGAAATGATTCTGGTGTATCTGCATTGCATATGATGCTATAATCCTCATTTCTTATGGTTTTAGATAATCTTTAAGATATTTTTTAAAAGTCCCTCTATGGACATACTTCTCAAAAGTTGTTTTTTTTTAAAGCATAAATAAATGCACTTTTCAAAACTTTTTCAAGACTTTTTAAAAGTGTCAATTGAAATAATGTGTGTGATTTGAAATGCTTTATTATTTTTAATGTGATTAATTATGTTCTTTCTAGTCTTTATGTTGATCCTCACTTGTTTTCCTAGCATACATCTGACATGGTAATGATGAATGATTTGTTAAATAAATTGCTACAATCTATTTGATAATATTTTACTTCTTATTTTTGAATTAATATTTATGATGTTAGGCTTTAGTCTTCCTTTGTTTTATTCTTCCCTGGTTTTATTTTTAAGACTATCTCAAAATGCAAGTAAGGAAACTTTCTCTGTTTTTCATGGGGAGAAAATATGCAGGATTTATGTAAATTGTTCTTTAAACATTGATAAAATTATCCTCTAAATCTATTGGAATCAAGGGTTATTTTTTCTCTTTTAGTAGTTTCTTTAAGGCTGATCCTAATTCCATTTGTAGGATTGCATTACTTGAGATCTCTGTTTATCCTTCTGTTAGTTTGGATATTTAATTTCTTTTTAAAGGCAATCATCTATTTCTATTTTGTTCTCACTTTTGTTAACATATAAATTGTGGATTATAGACTTTAAAATTTCTTTTTTTTTCTCCTGGTTTTGTCATGATTTTACTTTGCTAGCTTATTGATTTGATTTCCTACCCTCTTATTTTAAATCAAATTGGCTAAAGGTTTACCAATTTTCTTAGTCTTTAAAGAATTTATTTTAGTTTAGTTACTTATCATTTCTATTGACATTTGATTTCCAATTTCTCTAATTTTATTACCTACCTTTTTGTTCTCATTATTGTCTTTATGTATTTGTCAGTATTTCATATATGTGTGTGTGTGTGTGTGTGTGTGTGTGTGTGTGTATAAAATACTTTCTATTTTATTCATGAGTGTTTTTAGGACTATACTTTTCCCTTCAGGATAACTTTATCTTGCCTACTAGAAATGTTAGTATGTTGTCCCATTGTCATTATCTTTTATATGTGTTAATTATTTCTATAATTTTTTTTTACCTGCTCAATATGCATATTATCATTATATGTTTAGAACTGTCTTTTGTTTTTGTTCTTGGAATGATTTTTTATTTTTATCTTTATTGCAATATAGGTCTGTGAAGAATATATTTAATTTCTACCTTTTATATTTATTTGCAATATACATGTGCTCAAATGATCAGTTTTAAATAAAAGTTTCATGTTGAGCTGCAAAATATGTATATTCATTGATAGTCTTATTAAGAAAACACTATAAATCTTTTGTATCTAATTTCTGCAACAATCTTTTCTATGCTATATTTTCTTTTTTGTTTTTCTTTCTGTTATATTTCTCCAAATATGAGAAATGAACATTAAAGGCTTCTTCTACTATTGGGTCACCTTCTATGTTTTCTTGTAGTATAATTTTCTTTTATGAACTTTAGTATTATTACATTTGGAACATATAATATTAATATTAGATTTTTGTTGTTTATGGTTCCTTTGTTATAATTTGAAAAATCTAAAATTTTGCTATTATTCATATAATGCAAGAAACTCATTCCAAAGATTTTTGCATAGTTTACCCTTCTAATCTCAGCAACACTGATTTTGTTGAAACAAAACTACTTCAATTTTTACACATAATTGCCCATTTAATTTCTTACCTTCTATATATCTTTTTAATCAATAACTCCTCTCTCCATCATTATGGGAGTTATCCCTTTTCCTCTAATTTGTTTAGAATGAGATCTTTCACATCATGAATATGTATATAATTGAAGTTTATTATGGTATATGGTGTAAAATGTTGCTCTGAACATAACTTATGTAGGACAGTTCTTCTTTTTTTACTTCTATTTTCCCAGATGTTTTTGTGAGTTCTTTACCACAGTATTTGGAATCTTTGGTTCATCAAACATTATTACCAAATTTCCCACTAAATCTTGTGTTCCTACCCTATTCCATTGATATTCTCTCCCTACCCATTTTTAACAGGTATTAAATAGTTTTGATGATTACTCTTTTATGGAGCATTTTGAAACCTGGTACTATTAGACCAACTTATATCCCAATCTTTTATTATTTCCTCCAAGATTCTTTATTTTTTGCTATTTCACACAAATTTTAAATTTGTTTTTTTTTTTTTCCTACCTCTACAAAATAATCCTTTCAATCTTTGATTGGTATGGCAATGGGAAAGCAAATCAAATAATATAGTAATGTCATTTTATTGTATTGGAACAGCCTAACTATTAAGAATTAATATCTCTACAATTGAGATCCATCCTCATTAGTGAAGAGTATTTCACATTGTATTCGTACAATTCATGAACTCCCAAATGCTTTATACATTATGCAGTTATTTGGAATGGAATTTATCATTCTATTTTTCCCGAGTGGTTTTGTTGATAATTTTTGAAAAATTGATGACTTATCATTTGGAAAAATTGATAGGCTTATTTTATATTATATTACTTTCCTAAAGTTATTTCAATTGATTTTTTAGTTGACTAAGAATTTTTTAACTAGACTGCCTTATCAAATGTGAAAATTAAAATGTGTTTCTCCTTTGCCAATGCATATTCCATCAATTTTTTTTCTATATAAAATAAGGGTTATAATAAATAACTCTTATTTTATCCTCTTGTTATTGGAAAAGACTAGCATTTTTTCATTACAGATGCTCTTAATTTTAAATAGATACCATATTCCATATTTGGGAAGGATATATTTGTATCTATGTTTTTAAATATTTTAAAATGATTTTTTGCATTTTATTAAAAAGCTTCCCCCCTGAATCCATTGAACTTTGCTATTTTTTTCTCTGACTTTTCCTATCTTGACTTAGCTATAGAGAATATGCTTTAAATTATGAAAATAAGTTGATAGGATTCTTTTTTCTATTTTTGTAAACTATTTACATAGTATTGGAAACCATTGGCTTTAATGAAATGAAATTCATTTTAAAAATTATCTGGTCGTTGGTTTTTTCCCCTTACAGAATTAATTTATGGCTACTTGAATTTTTTTCAATTGAGATTGAATTATATAAGTTCTCTTTTTTAATTCCTGAATTTATCTGAGGAATTTATATATATTTAATTATTTCCATTTTGCATCCTCATCCTTTAGTATAATGTTGTTGTTGAACAAATGATTCAGATCCTGCTTCTCCTTTGTGCTATTTCTTGTGACATTGGGAAAATCATTACTTTCCCGAGTTTCGGGTTCGTTATTGATCTACAAAGTGAAATCTGGGCTCTTTTTGGTTCAAAGTCTGTGATTTTATTATCCTATGTTTGGCAAGTCTCCCCATATTTCTTTGTCTTAGGTAAGCCTTTCTAAAGGTGGCTTATAATATCTAATACTAAGAACTGGAAACAGGAATGGTAAACATAACCTTACATATGAGATTCTCTTATTTTCTATTCCTGACACCATACTATAGTAGTGTATAGCTAGTTTGATTACTATCAACACTGTGCCTTTCCCTCTCAACAATAGAAATTGTATGATAACAGTAATACAAGCTCACTTCTTAGAGCTGCTTTCAAGACTTTCCTGATGGTCAAGGTTAAAAGGATTGTATATAAGCTAAAGTTTTCCTTATGTATCTGAAGGAAGGATTTCTTTTTCTCCATCCTAAGGAAAACACCCTAGACTAAATGAACTATAATCATGTGGCCTTGAAAATAGAAGAAAAAAAAATTTCTTTGTCGATTCATTTCCATTGGTTTGGCTCCAGTTGAGTTTAGGAAGTGATTCGCTAACAGAAAACTTTGGAAGCCAGCCTGCTGAATATTGCTTATCTGACTGGAGCCTTTGACACACTTCATTAAATGGTTACCTGGTGTCCAATCCCTTGGAGGAATTTTCTGGGGCAAATAACTTGAAAACCAATTTTTAAAGCTGTCTTCTGAGTGAACAGCATGACTTTGAATAACATGAAATTAAAACCTCTGTTTTCTACATTTGCAGTTCCTTTCACAAATCTCTATTATTTTCTCCTTGCAAAACCAGCTAGAAATAGGACATTCTTTAGTACCTACGGTGATAACGAAGAACTGTGCCTCTATTTTATTCCCTTTAGAAAGAAGTCCTTTCTAATATATGCTGGAACTTTGTACAGAAATATATAGAATCATATGACTCAGGAGATAATGCAGCATATAGATTTATGGATAGAATTGTCTTTAGATTCAGTAGTCCTTAATTCATATTAGGTGTGGGACCCTGGGCAAGTCAATTAACTTCTCAGATCCCTACTTCTCCCCCACCATTTAACTCCAGACATTTCTAAGAATATAATTTGCAGAACATTTGTATATATTTTTTTGCATAATAAGTTTCTTATGCTAAATGAAATCCTAGGTCTGGTGGAAAAAATCACAGAACAATTGCTGATTACTTTGAATAAATATAGTACTCTATAGAAATTAAATCATAAGGCTGAGATAAAAACCCGGAGATCATTTGTTTCAATCTCCTTCCCCCCAGGCAGATTCTGCAAACTCTGAACTCTCCCATATAAATGCACATCTGTCTTATTCTAAGCAGTCCAAAAACTACCTACCAAGAGAACCTCAGGTTAAGATCAGAAGAAATAACACATATGAGAGTGTTTCATAACTGGATAGCATCATGTAAATTAATTATTAAAATATTTACTTTCAAATACCATTTGCAGATTGGTTCTTCCATAACAATAATCGCCTTCTAATGTCAAGGATCACAGAATGAGATCTGAAAAGAATCTCAAAAATCCATCTCTTCCAACCTTTTTGTTTTAAATATAAAGAGATGAAAAGCCTAAAATGGTTTAATGACTTATTTGTCCACTATCAGATCACATGGACACTAAATGTCAGAGATGGGATGTATAAACAGACCTTCTGATTCCAGAGCCAATGTTCTTTCCGGCAAAACATGTTTCTTCCTTAGGAATTGATCAATTGCCAGCTCACAGAAGAAATGTAGAGCAAAGCTAAAGAGAGTCCTAGGTTTATAACCAGAGGACCAAGGTTCAAAAATTTTTTTTTACCATTTACTACCTGTGTGACTGTGGATGCTCACCTGCTTTCCTTCTTTCTTTGTAAAATGAGAATTCTATTCTAAATCTATGATTTGAAGATCATGTGAATGTCCACAAGTACAAATCTATTATGAGAAAACTTAGATGGCAAGTCCAGTTTGCCAAACTGAAACATGATTCAATTTTTCAGTTCAATCTTAATACATTAACATTATGTCATTTCAGCTAAAGTTACCTTTATAAATAGTTTTTCATGATTATTAGAGGGTTCTAAGGTTTACAAAGTTTTTTAATTCATAAAGTTGGGACTCAGAGAAATTGTTACTTGTCTTTTGTTACACTTCTAGTATAAGAACTGGGATTCTGTCCTAGATCTCTTGATCTTGGTCCAAAGCTCTTTTCATTATATCATACTACCTTTAAAACAATCAAGTCCCCCACTTCCTTTACGTTCTTTTCTTCTTGGTTTTTATTTCTTTAGAGGATATCTCAAAAAAAAAAAAAAAAAAAGCATCTTGTCTTGAGAGGGAATCCCTTAAGGGTTTGATTCCATCTTAATGCAGAATATCCTCAGACAGGAAGGATTTGTTTGCCTTTGGAACATTTCAGAGACAGAAAAGAAGGAGGCTTGGCAAAAGTGAATAACAAAAGGTATGTGATCAATGATTTCCTCTGAGAATTGCAAAGTTTCTTAAGGACTGGGAAAAACTCTACAATGATAGATTGTAATGTTGCTCTTATCCACCAACCTCTAAAGACAAGTTGGACTCCCATGTCAGGAAATTGATAAGTAGATTACATAAGCAATAAGTATTAAAAATATGAAACTTCATTTAGACAATGATTTCATGAGGCTAGTATTTCAACTATTGTGCCATCTCACAAACATTATCAGTCCCAAATTTCTATCACATATTCCTGGCTGAGTTTAGAATCTAATTTCTCATGATCTGCCCCTCTGAAACATACAATCCTAAAATTTAATTTAAGACAGTATTACTTTATTATTATTATTACTTAATACAATAATATATAATATACTATGTTGTAGAATGCATGCACTTTCCCCTTTACTCCTTTAAGATCTCTTTGGGATATAAGCCTATTAGAAACACTGCTGAATCAAAGGATATGCCCAGTTTGATAACTTTTTGAGCACAGTTCCAAATTGTTCTCCAGAATGATGGATTCGTTCACAACTCCACCAACAATGCATCAGTGTCCCAGTTTTCTCACAGCCCCTCCAACATTCATCATTATCTTTTCCTGTCATCTTAGCCAATATATGAAGTATATAGTGGTATCTCAGAGTTGTCTTAATTTGCATTTCTCTGATCAATAGTGATTTGGAACACTTTTTCATATTACTAGAAATGGTTTCAATTTCTTCACCTGAAAATTGTTTATATTCTTTATATGGTCCACTTTCTTGCTGAAGAAGCTTCACTGGCTTCCTATTGCCTCTAGAATAACATAAATTATTCTAATATTTCAAGCCCTTCACAATTAGGCTACAACACATCTGGTTTATTACTTAGTAATCTAAATTAAGGTGAAACTGGACTATTTGCTGTTCTGCAAACTTACTGTTGCACTTTAAATTTCTATGACATTGAAGAATCTTCTTTCTGCCTATGCTATATCTATAAAACTTGGCCTTCTAGAAGCATTCTTCAAGGCTTCCTCCAAGTAACACCTTCTTTAACAGACCTATCCAGATGATTTTTAATGATTTCTCCCAAAATCTTTTGTATTTATGTAAATTGGTTTTTGCTTCTCTATATATGTGCTTCTTCCTACCTTCTTCCATACATACTCTTGATAAAAAATAAACTCTTTGAGGGTCACAATTGTTTCTTTTTGTCCATGTATTCCCAGAGCTTTCCACAGTATCTGGCACATAATAGGTACTTAGTAAATGACTGTTGGATTGAATATTATAAAACCTTATCCCCATCACTCACATTTTAATATAATTTATGGTGCAGAGTACTTTAAATATAATCTTCACAATAATCTTGTGAGGTATGTTTTGCAAATATTACTATTCCTGTTATGTAGATGAGTCAATTAAGGTAAATTGGGTTGCCCTCAAGTTACATGGCTAAATCTTCCACAGCTAACATTTATATAGTGTTTTAAGATTTGAAAAAGCTTCATATGCATTTAGGTATATTTATATTATATTTAGGTAGTTAAATAGCAGAGCTGGCCCTAAAAGGTTCCAAATGGTTTATTCTTTGCTCCATATAATACTGTTCTAAAATATTGCATTTACCACCTTTTCATTTCCTTCTTTAGTTGTGATTCTTTATTTTAATCCCTTCACTTTAGGAGCAAATAAGACTATTTGGTAAAAGAATAGCAAGTGGGAATGAATATATATTCTGTGCAGGACAGAACATCATCACTACTTCTGATTTACAAATAAATGACCTCAGCCAACACAGATGTTTCTTCATGCTGGCATTTTTGGAAGCCCAAATCAATTCAGATGGCCAGGAAAGCTTGCAGTACAACACATTTTTCCTTAAAAAGCAATTCAGTTACTTGGTACTGCAGACAAGTGCCAACTGAATAGGACTGAGAGCTGAAATCACCTAGTTATTCATGGAACAGTGGCACACATGTCTCTCCCTGCCTGCTTGCTTTGCTGATGTGTTTCTGTCCTCAGTGAATGAGTCAGGAATTTCTGAAACCATTTAATCTGGAATCCCTTAGGGGAGACAGCCATTAGTCCTTTTATGCATAAAAATGTTTTGATACTACTACCTTGTTTTCTTTCTTAATTTTTAAAAAAATTTTCTCTAGTTAAATGTAAAAGCATTTCTTTTGGGGGGTTATACATGTACATTTATTTGTTTTACATTTTTTTCTTATGAATCTATTGGAAGAGAAAAATTAGGACAAAAGGGAAAAACCACAAGAGAAAATAAACAAAAGAAAAAGAAAAAAAAAGTGAACATATCATGTATTGGTTTATCTTCAGTCTCCATAATGCAGATGGTATTTTCCATCCAAATTTTACTGGCATCACTTTGGATTACTGAATAGCTAAGAAGAACCAAGTCTGTCATAGTTGATCATCACACAATTTTGCTGTTGCTGTGTACAATGTTTTCTTGATTTTGCTTGGTGCACTCAGCATCAGTTCATGTAAATCTTTCCAGACCTTTCTAAAATCAGACTGGATTCAAAAGATATGCACAGTTTAAAACTCTTTAGGCTTAATTCCAAATTGCTCTTCCAAACTCCATCAACAATGCAGGTATTTTCAGATAGAGAGGGTTTGTCTTTTGAACATTTCAGAGACAGAAATATAGCAGGCATGGCAAAAGTGAAAAAACAAATGTGATCAATTGTTTCCGTTAATAATTGCAAAGTTTCTTAAAGCCTGGGAAAAGACTCCACAGTGGTAGGTTGTGATATTGCTCTCTTTCCTCCTACCTCTAAAGATAACTTGGACTCCTGTTAGGATTACTAAGTGAGAACTGAGGTTGTCTGGATAGTTACAAGGTGAGAACTCAGGTTGACTTGATAGAAGGAGCAAGCCCATTGGCTGAAGTGGTTCTTCCCAGAAGCCCTTGCATTATCCCACGCCCATTCTCTGGGAGGATAAAGAGGACAGCACTCCAGGAAGAGAAGACTCTCTGCATTACATCAGGCTGGACGGGGCTCTCTGCAGGAAGGGAAGTCACTTCTTTGGACAAGAGTTAATAGCAACTGCCTGGAGACAACGGTTCACTACAGGAAGAAGAATCTGTCTTAAAGATTTGAGTAGACACAGCAGATCTCTTCCCAGAGAGCGATCCAGCAGCTTCTGGAGACAACAGCTCACTACAATTGGCGCCCAACGTGGGGCAAGGACTTTTGCTTATCCTGACAAGAGGAGCTAGACCAGACCTTTGCAATTTGGCGCCCGAACAGGGACAGACACGGTCCTGATTCCAGTGGAAAAGCCTCCCATCCAGATCTCAGTCTCTCTGACCCAGAACCGTGAGTAAAGAGGAAACTTTGTTAAAGATTAAGTGAGTGTGCTAATAGATAAATAAGGAACTTGTTAAGGACTAAACCAGGAATCTCTTATAGTGAAATGGGGCAAACACCTTCTGTTCAAGGAAAATGTTTAGAGAGCATCATCAAGGTTATGAAAAGCCAAGGCTTGATTATAATTTTAGAGGAGATTACTGAACTTTTAAGAACTGTGAAGGTCATATGTCCTTCTTTTTCTCTGGAAGAAGAATTGGATCCAGATGAATGGGAATTAGTAGGAAAGCAATTAGGTGAACACTACAATTCCAGGCCAAACTCAATTTCCAAAGATACAATTCATACCTACAATTTAATCCAAATGGCTTTAAAAAATGTTATTCTAAAGGAAGAGATGAAGGAGCAAAATGGGGAGGTGTCAACTAAACTAGGTGAAAAGGATGAATCAGATAACAATGAAGTTAAGTACAATTCTGAGCAACAGCAACAGGAGCACCTTCCATCTCCTCCCTCAATTAACCCTTCATGGGTGGAGCAAGAAGGAGGAGAGGAAGAGGCAGAAACACAAACAGAATTGCCTGTGAAGAAGCCTAAGCCTATGACAAGATTAGAAAAAGCATTGGTTAAAGCTAAGAGAGAAGGACAGGATATAAGTGATTTTATACATGCATATCCTGTGATTGAAAATACTGACTCTGTAGGTAAAAAAAGGAGAAGATATGCACCTTTAGATTTGAATAAAATTAAGGATTTGAAAAAAGGTTGTACCCTTTATGGGGCTACATCAGCTTATGTCAAAATGTTACTAGATGGTTTGTCTTATGAAGTCCTAACCCCGAATGATTGGAAATCCATAGCAAGGACATGTCTGGAACCTGGAGAAAATTTATTATGGCTTGCGGAATTTCATGAATTATGTAAAATTCAAGTCAGATGCAATTTGGAAATAGGAGTTAACACACAATTCACTTTTGAGCACTTAGCTGGTGAAGGTCAGTATGGAGAGAATTCGGAACAGATTAATTATACCATGACAATATATGAACAAATTGCTAAGGCTGCAATAAAAGCTTGGGGTGTCCTTCCTGGACAGAAAGATCGTGGAGAGGCTTTCACTAAAATACAGCAAGGTCCCAATGAACCTTTTGCAGATTTTGTGGGACGTTTGCAAACTGCTGTCAAAAGAACTATTGGAGAAAATTCAGCTACAGAAATAATGACCAGACATCTGGCTAAGGAAAATGCCAATGAGATTTGCAAAAGAATTATATGGGGATTAGACAAAGATGCTCCTTTAGAGGAGATCATAAGACGCTGTGCTACAGTGGGAACAAATGCTTTTTACACCCGGACAATGATGAATGTGGAAAGACAGGGTCCCTCATGGCAAGGGCCTTCTAGAGAAACTCGGCGATGTTTTCAATGTGGAAAAATTGGACATCTAAGAGCTCAGTGTAGGTATGGAGATACAGTGAGAAGACAGGGTGAGAGAAGACCTAAAACCCCATGTCCAAAATGCAACAGAGGACTCCATTGGGCATCAGAGTGTAAACTAATTCAGGGAAATGGGATGAGGAGCCCAGGTCCAGGGCCCCAGGCAAAAAAGACTTGGGGCATGATGGCAGCTGATGTTACATTCAAAGAACCTTTAGAAGGCCAGGACTCTGATTTAATCAACCAGCAGAAAAGCAATCACATGGCAGAAAGGGATTACCTGATAAGTCAGCCAAAAGGCAATCAGATTGCAAAAATGGATTACACTTGGGGAGAATACAGGCCTTTTAAACCAACAGGGCTGTGTCCAGTGCAAACAATTCCAATGTAATTGCCAGATGATGAGAAGAGATTTAGAAAGTGGTAAATAGAAGGTAATTAGATAGGTTAACTGCCTGGGAGAGAGGGTTTGCTTGTATTTCTTCAGCAGGAGAAGGAATCAGATGGGTGCCAACGAGTCATATTCGCCTTGTCCACCAGAGAGAGACAGAAAAAGAGAAAGACCTCAAAATAAAGGAGAAGATCTAAGAAACATCTGACACTGAAAGATCATGGATAATAAGAAGACTGTTAAAGAACTTTAAAAACCAGCAGGAATCATTGGACTTCCTCACACAAGATGAGACTAATGGACAATGGACTTATGGACATTTATAAATTTTCAATTTATGATTATTTGATTATGATTATGTTATATACTTCTAGCATGTGTTATGTTACTATGTTACTATGTGCTTATGTAATTTATGTAATTATCTGTAATACTTCCCATATTGATGGATTTATGTTTCAAGGTCATGACTGTCCTATGTTCTAAATCAAAAGAAAGGGGGAGATGTTAGGATTACTAAGTGAGAACTGAGGTTGTCTGGATAGTTACAAGGTGAGAACTCAGGTTGACTTGATAGAAGGAGCAAGCCCATTGGCTGAAGTGGTTCTTCCCAGAAGCCCTTGCATTATCCCACGCCCATTCTCTGGGAGGATAAAGAGGACAGCACTCCAGGAAGAGAAGACTCTCTGCATTACATCAGGCTGGACGGGGCTCTCTGCAGGAAGGGAAGTCACTTCTTTGGACAAGAGTTAATAGCAACTGCCTGGAGACAACGGTTCACTACAGGAAGAAGAATCTGTCTTAAAGATTTGAGTAGACACAGCAGATCTCTTCCCAGAGAGCGATCCAGCAGCTTCTGGAGACAACAGCTCACTACAGACTCCCATGTCAGGAAATTGATAAGTACATTTCATAAACAATATGTATTAAAATATAAAATTCTTTGAGACTTTATTGAGATTATGATTTTATGAGACTAGTTATTCTCTTAACTGTTGTTCCATCTCACAAACATCAATCCCAAATTTCTGCCAAATATCTCTAGATAAGATTAGGATCCAGTTTCTCATGATCTGTCCCACTGAAACATACAATCCTAAAATGTAATTTAAGAAAATATTAATTACTACTTAATACAATAATATATAATATACTATTTTGTAGAATGCATGCATTCCTAAATCATAGGCCTGAGCAGAATCACTCAGAATGATACTGAGAGGAAGCATGCTATAATAGAGTACAGAACTAGAGACAGGAAGGCCCAGTTTTTCCACATTTATTATTTTCTTTTCCTGTCATCTTAGCCAATCTATTAGGTGTGGGGTGGTGTTGGGGCCAAATGTTGGGACCTGGGATCTTTTAGAATCAACAGGAGTCAGGATAAGCAAAAGTCTTTATTCTTGGTCTTTTGCAGCATTATCAAGGGATTAGATCTAGCAATCTCCACACCTCCTTCCTCTCTCTCCACCGCCAAGAGAATGAATCAAACTCCTCCTCCTACTCCACCTACTCATGTCACTTCCCCTTCTTTGTCCACACACACTGATCAAGCCAGTACAGAATAGTTGGGGAGGGTCATCCTCCAAACATGTGGTAATAGAGAATTGCCCAATTGGTAATTAGCCTCATGTGCCAGGTTACCTTGCATCTGCTCATTTGTAGCCCTTGACATAGTGGCCCCTCAGATTTATTTTAATTTGCATTTCTCTAATTAATAACAGTTTAGAGCATTTTTTCATATGACTAAAAATGATTTAATTTCTTCATCTGAAAATTGCCTGTGTCTTTTTGCCATTTATTAGTTGGGGGATGACTAATATTCTTATAAATTTGACTCCATTCTTTATATATTTTAGAAATGAACTAGCTGTAAATTATTTTTCCCCAGCTTTCAGCTTCCCTCCTAAGTTTGGCTGTGTTGGTTTTGTTTATGCAAAACCTCTTTAATTTAATGTAATTAAAGTTATCCATTTTGCATTTCATAATATTCTCTAGTTCTTCTTTGGCCATAAATTCCTCCCTTCTCCAAAGATCTGATAGTTAAACTACTCCTTGCTTTCCTAATTTGCTGATAGAATCATCCTTTACCCTAAATTATGTATCCTTTTTGACTTTATTTTGGTATGGGATGAGGTCTATGCCAAGTTTCTGACATTATTTTCCAGTTTCCCCAGCAATTTTTGTGCAATAGGGAATTCTTATCCCAGAAGCTGGAGTTTGGGGGTTAATCAAACAGTAGTCATTGATTATTGGTCATGTGTCTAACCTATTCCTCTGATCCACCATTCTGTTTGTTAGCCAGTACCAGATAGTTTTGATGATGTGCTTTATAACAGAGTTTTGTATCTGGTACTTCTAGGCTACCATCCTTTGTATTTTTTCCCATTAATTCCCTTAATATTCTTGACTTTTTTTTTGTTCTTCCAGATGAATTTTATTATTTTTTCTAGCTCTATAAAATATTTTTTGGCAATTTGATTGGTATGACACCGGACAAGTAGACTAATTTAGGTAGAATTGTCATTTTTATTATATTAGCTCAGCCTACCCATGAGCAATTGATATTTTTACAATTGTTTAGATCTGACTTTATTTGTATGAAAAATGCTTTGCAATTGTATTCATATTGTTTCTGGGTTTGTCTTGGCAGGTAGACATCCAGAAATTTTATTTTGCTACAGTTATTTTAAATAGAATTTTTGTATCTTGCTGCAATATATAAAACTACTGATGATTTATGTGGATTTATTTTATATTCTCCAACTTTGCTAAAGCTGTTAATTGTTTCAAGTAGATTTTTGAATGAGTCTCTAGGATTCTCTATATATGCCATCATGCCATATGCAAAGAATAATAATTTTATCTATTCATTGCCTACTCTGATTTCTTTAATTTCTTCTTTTCTTATTCTAAAACTGAAATTTCTAGTACAATATTAAATAATAGTGGTGATAATAGGCATCCCTGTTTCACCCCCTTTTTTATTTTTTTAAGGACATAGAAACCCTAGGGTCTTTTACCCTGGTTTGCTTTGACTGACTGATGTGGATAGTGATGGAGAGTAGGCAGGAGGATGGAGAGTGCAATATTTATATTCATCTTATAAATAATAACATAAGTAATAAAAATAATTTTATAAGTAATCATCTCATAAGTAATAATATCTGTGGAAGCCCACAGTATCACCCAATAATTCAACATCAACTTATGAAGCACCTTTTATATGCAGAAAACTGAGGTGTTAGAAAAGATAAAGTTTAGTTGATAATGTGCTTATTTTCAGGGAAATTGCAGCACAAGAGAGGGGAATGAAAACACTATGTATAATGATGTTATGAAATATTGTTATATATAATACATACGTGTATTATCACACATATATGATAAATGCATCAGAAAAAGACAAAATAAAAAAAGTTTTGCGAGTTTAAAAAGAAGCTTAGTTCCTATTGAAAGCACCAAGGTGAGCCTTCTTGTATATGAAAGTTCTTTAAATATTTAAAGGTATCCCCACTAGTTTTTTTTCTCTTTCACAATGAATATTCCAATTTCCTTTAATCAATCTAATTATTGCATGATTTTGAGGCCCTTTACCTCTAGCGTCTCGCTAGCTTATCAAGGTGTCCATATAGAACATACTACTAGAAATGCTGTCTTCCCAGAGTAATGAACACCTCACCTATACTTTCACTGACCCTATATACTAGCTCTCTCTCTCTCAATATCTCTCTCTCTCTCTCTCTATCTATCTATCTATCTATCTATCTATCTCTCTCTCTTTTTGACAATCATGGTCAATATTATTCTATTGGCTCAGCTTGCATCTTGAAGCTACTAAAATTGTTACATCATTTTTTTTTCTTTTGATCTAGCTATACTTCCCCATCTTATACTAATAAAGCTGTTTTTTTTTTTTACTGCAAAGACAAGATTTTATATTTGTTCATATGAATTCCATTTTACTAGACTTAGTCCATTATTTTATCCTTTCAAGATCTCTTTGCATCCTTACTCTATTATCCAATAAACTAGCCTTGTGTCATCTGTAAATTCAAAAGGAAAAAAAAAGTGGGTTTTTTTTCAAGGCATGATAAAAATATTAAACCACCCAGGATCAAGAACCAACTGGTGCTTTCCTTTCAAGATGACAACAAACCATTAATGACAGCTCTCTGTCTTTAAACCATACTACTAGTTCAAAAGATACCTAACTGCCATATTTTCTACTTCAAATCTATTCATGTTATCCATAACAATAGTGTATTTGACATTGTCAAACAGAACAATTCCAATTTAGTCTGCTGTGGATAAATAATTAATTGTAGACCTTTTTTTAAGAACTCATTGAGTAGTGTGTTAGATTATGTACATATAGCCTTTATCCTGGTCAAACTGGTAGAATAAAAAAAGAATTTCTCTTTATGCTTAAGTAAACTAAACATATCATGAGAAATTAATCATATATGACCAACAAAATATATTAGAATTCTGTAAGAGGGAAAATATCAGTGTTGATAAATAAAAAAAATAGATGTAAAAGGTTTGAAAGTTTCCAAATCCTTTATTAAAAATATGTTTCAAAAATTACATTATTTTAAATTGTGTTGGGATAGAGAGTTGGTCAAGAAGAGGGAACTGATAAATAAGGATAAATAAGCACTTCTATAGATGAAGAAATAAAATCAAGGGAGTTCCCTGAAAACTGGTATTCCACTTGGAATTGATACCTTCATATATGGCCTAATTCATAGACTTATTCTAACCTGAATGTGACCCTGGGTATTTAAAAGCTATGTAATCAGAGCGACAGATCTGTTTATTTCTCCTCAGGTTGAAAAGCTTCAAGTTCAAGCTATGATGAAATAAATAACTGAGATCTATAAATCAGCCTCTACAGAGTTGAAGAAAATCATTACAATGTTGGCTATCAGATGATTTTTATTGTTTGGCCTCAGCAACTCATCTGTTATGTTGCAAAGAAATGTGATTTGTGTCCATGAACAGTCTGAGTCAGAGGACAATAAAATTTAAGTTTTGTGAGAGTAGAAATTGTTTTAAACCCAACACCTAGAACAGAATCTGATAGTAGTAGGTATATAATAAATGTTTGTTGGATGATTGATTGATTAAAGGGAATATCCACACTGATGAAATTATGATTCTTTAAAGTACTGAAGCATACAAAATCTAGAGAGACTGAAATATGAAATCTGCATATTTTCCATTGTAATTAAAATCTACAAAGTAGTGAAAGATAATTGAAATAAAAATACTATATAAGGCCATACAAGTGAAAAAAATATTATGGGATTCAAGGAGAAGAGTAATACTCTAAAGGAATCCACCTATACAAAGAATATAAAAGAAAATCTAAAGCTCAATTTCAATCTGCAAAAAAAACACAGGGGATTGGTCCTGGAAAACATTATCGATAACACATTAAGGATAATATGCAAATGTTCTACTGAAATTAAAAAGGCTGAAAGAATGTTGATTATTAAAACAGAAAATATTGTCTTAGTCTTGCACAAAAAAAATTGATGCATTTTCTCATGTTAGTCTTGTTATCCCTCAAGAAAACGTGAATGAATCTGAAGATATGGAATGATAGATAAGGAACTCCCAGGGTTACTGTGAGGATCAAATTAAATAATACTTGTAAAGCATTTAACTTAGTGACTGGAATATAATAGTAGCTTAATAAGGGATTCTTTCATTTGTTCATTTGTTCCTCCCTCTTTCCTTCCCTCCCTCCTTCTTTCCTCCTTCCCTTTTTCCATCTTTTCTCTCTTCCCCCTTCCTTCTCTCTTTCCTTCCCTCCCTCCCTCCTTCCCTCCAAAGCTTATAATGTCTTTTTCCGATCCAAGGATCTAAGGTCTAAGGCTAAGCCCTTTCCCCTTCTCTAACTGCCTCCAAGTTTCCTCAACCAATCCAAATATACGTCCTATGCAGCATCACTCTGGCTCACCCAATAGCTTTCAAAATCATCTAAAATGATAAGGAACATTTTCCTCATTTAGTCTAAGACATATAATTGTTTGATTCAGTAGATAAGTGTGCCCATCATATTAAAATATCAAGGCATTAACATCTTGATGCTTTAAGAAGAATAGAGTAACTGATTAACATAATCTTGCCCTTATAATTGTTTCATCTACAACTGTGTTTTTTCAGCAATCCTGATGTTCTACTAATAGTAACCATACAGTATCTTGGGATAAATTTGCATGTGTGTGTGTGTGTGTGTGTGTGTGTGTGTGTGTGTGTGTGTCCTGATTTCATTACTGTAGAAAAACTTCATCATAAACTAATAATTCATCTGTAATTCCTATTCTTGTTCATCTGAATTTATATGTTTAAATTACCTGGGTCCCCTGAGAGATTTAGCAATTTACCCATGACCATTCATATAGTTTGTTTAAAAAATAAATTTTGATTCCAAGTTTTCCTGACTATATATAATCAGTATTTTATCCAAACAAGAACTTTGGAAAAATAAGGTGAACTTTTGCAAAAGCAATTGATTGGGATTGTTGAAAGTGCTTCATAACTTCCTCAAATCAATGCAGCTTAACTCCGTCCTATTGAATTCTGATTCTAGTTCTTATCTATAGGGCAGAACTTTGGAAAAGCATACTTGAAACAAGTATATTTGAAACAAGGTGTTAACTCAGTGTAATTGATGAGATGATTGTTCTCTTCACATATATACTTAGTACTTAGTAAGGTAATGTAATGGTTCTTTAAGTTCATACATAATCAGTATGCTATAATGATGTAATTACAATAAGGTATAAAAGGGCTAAGAAGGACTGGAAGATAGAATGTCTATCTTTGACCATCCTTGTGGTGGCTCTCCTGCCTCCTGCACTGAAACGAGACTAGCAGACTGGCAGACTGCTGGAAGAGGCTGGGTCTGACTATGACAAAGTTAGCCCAAATATTACACTCATATCTATCTATATCTATCCAAGGTACAATTTGCACAAATTAAGTTACACAACTTTTGAAACAGAAATACAGCCACATCTATCTCTAATCAGGCAGGCTGAAAGGAGACCAGTCTGATTTGAGAAAGGACAAGAGTTGGAGGAGATTCAGAGCTCCCAAGAAACCTGCGCACAGAAGGATTATAATTGAGCAGACTACCAGACCCTCACAATTCAAGAACATTACACACTAGCACCTTTATAATGTTGTCTGTATAGCAGCAACAATGATCTTAATAAGTCTATGGCTACTTAGGGAAAGACTGGCCTGGTTTCTAAATCTCTTAAAAATCCCTGATTGGCCATGATTTCCTTCATCCAGTTTGATGGTTCCAAAAAAGGTGACATCATGAAAAATACAGTGACTTTTCAGTCAGAACCTTTGATTTCAAGTCTTAGCTCTGATACTTCCCAGCTTTATAACTGTGAACAATGTAATTTAGGTGACATAGTGGATAAAGTGCTGGGCCTGAGTCAGGAATTCTTGAGTCCAGATCCATTCTAAGACATTCACCAGCTGTGGAATGCTGCATAAGATAATCAAGCTCTATCTGATTTAATAATAAAAAATTAGGAATAATAGTACCTACTTCTCAGAGTTGTGAGGATCAAAGAAGATAATATTCGAAAAGTGCTTAGTACAGTGCCTGGTAGTAGGATCTTAATGAATCATTGTTCCATTCCACATCTCTTTCTACGCCTTAATTTTCTCATCTGTAAAAGTAGAATATTAATAACTGTACTATTTAAAGTTTTAGATTATTGTGAGGAAAACATTTTGAAAACTCTATAGAAAATTCAATTTGATAAGCATTTTATTAATCACTCATTATGTGCCAAATGTTGACTATAGGAAGACCAAAAAACCTTAGTCTCTGCCTTCAATGATCTTACATTCTACCAGGGGAACAAAATAGACACATTTAAATGCATAGGTATATACATACATATGCAAATTCACACATACATAATAGATTAAAGATAGACAAAAAAGAGATGATGGATAACAAATAGCTAAATGTTATTGCTATTTTGTTGTTTTCCTTCCTTCTTGAAGAGGATCAAAATGACATTATTATGTTGGAGTCAAGGTACATTGTGTCTTACTGCGACTGATCATAAGCCTCTATCACAGGTCAGGCACAAATAATCCATATGAACATTTGGAGTGGTGATATCTTACATTTGGACATCTCATATTTCTTTTGAGCTACTGCAATTCTGCTTCACTTATAGGGCAAAGTCCCTTCTTTGATGCAGACATACCATGTTAGCTAGTCCTTTGACAGCATCTCTCATGTCAAGTAATCATTTCCAAAGTTCTTCAGAGAGACCTTAAAAATGTCCTTGTATCACTTTTTCTGACCACAATGGGAGTAGTTGCATTACATGAGTTCTTCATAAAAGTCTTTTGGGCAAATTTGCATTTGCCTTTTGAATAATGTGGCTAATCAATCTTAGCTATGTTTTCTGAAGTAGAGTTGAATGCTTGGCAATTTAATTCAAGAAAAGAACTCAATTTGTAGTACTTCATCTTGGCAGGTAATCTTTAGAATCTTCCTAAGACAATTCAAATGTAAATAATTCAGTTCCTTGGCATTGCACTGGTGTCCTGTTCAGGTGCCATAATGAAACAACAATGAGGTAAAAAAAAAAAAAAAACAAACAAACAATGGTTTTGTAGACTTTCAGTTTGATAGGATACATATCTTCCTTCAGAACCTCCTAACCACTGAATTAGCTCTGGCAATGCATGTGTGTGTGTCAACCTCATCATTTATGTTGACACCATTGGAAAGCATATTGGCAAGATACATTATCTTATTCACAGTATTCAGAACTTCTCCATTTGTTGTTTATATAAACATACATAATAAATAAATAGACAGAAAATAGAAAGGATAAATGGTTGATAAGTGGTTGATTAAATGAATGACTATATACAAATCCAATACCAAATAATTTCAGAAAGTGGAAGAATATTAAGGACATCATCAAAAAAAGTATTGAGTAAGAGGTAGCATTTGAACTGAGTCATAACAAATCTAAGGATTCCAAAAGGCTGACATGATGGAGAGTATTCCAGGAGTAAATGGCAGCCTGTGCAAAGTCACAGAGACAGGAGAAATGCAATGTCATATATAGGAAACACTCTCTGATAGAGACAGAAGGTGCATGAATAGTGTGAAATCAGACTGCAAAGATATTCTGGAGACAGATTATTAAAGATGTTTAATGTCTAACAAAGTGGTTTTTATTTGATCCTAGAGCATGGGATGATGGAGTTGGATCTATGAATTAAGAATATTTTAGCTGCTTTGTGCAAAAATCTTTGTTTATAGAGAGAAGGAAATTGAATCATGTAGCTGTTTTGTACCCTGGGTCTTAGTAAAATATCCTGTTAACTGTAGGTGTTCAATATTTGTTTTGTTAATGATGATGAGTATGGTAATGAGTAATTGGCAAGGCAATTGTTTTCATTATTAAGAGGGACAGAATGAACAGTGATAGCTGAGTGAAAGGAACAGTTGTCTATTTCTTCCATCATTATGTCTGTTCAGGAATGGCATTTAGAAGAAAGTTGGATTTTTATTTTTCTTTTTTAAGAAGAGGATCTTTTTAAGAATTAACCACATGAAAAAACTGGGACACTGATACATTGTTGGTGGAGTTGTGAAAGAATCCAGCCATTCTGGAGAGCAATTTGGAACTATGCCCAAAAAGTTGTCAAACTGTGCATACCCTTTGACCCAGCATTGCTGTTATTGGGATTATATCCCAAAGAAATACTAAAGAGTGGAAAGGGACCTGTATGTGCCAAAATGTTTGTGGCAGCTCTTTTTGTTGTAGCTAGAAACTGGAAGTTGAATGGATGTCCATCAATTGGAGAATGGTTGGGTAAATTGTGGTATATGAAGGTTATGGAATATTATTGCTCTGTAAGAAATGACCAGCAGGAGGAATACAGAGAGGCTTGGAGAGACTTAAATCAACTGTTGCTGAGTGAAATGAGCAGAACCAGAAGATCACTATACACTTCAACAACAACACTGTATGAGGACGTATTCTGATGGAAGTGGAAATCTTCAACATAAAGAAGATCCAACTCACTTCCAGTTGATCAATGATGGACAGAAATAACTATACCCAGAGAAGGAACACTGGGAAGCGAATGTAAATTGTTAGCACTACTGTCTATCTACCCAGGTTACTTATACCTTCGGAATCTAATACTTAATGTGCAACAAGAAAATGGTATTTACACACATATATTGTAACACATGTAAAATGTATGGGATTACCTGCCATCGGGGAGAGGGAGTGGAGGGAGGGAGGGGATAATTTGGAAAAATGAATAAAAAAAAAAAAAAAAAAAAGAATTAACCACATGAGTTCACCTATATCTATGAATAACTAGGAACACCAAAACCAGGAAAAAGTATTTGTGAACCCAAGACAGGGTGCTCTAAGCTGTCGGTGATATCTTGTGTACCTCTAGTTCCAGGCTTGACTGAGACATACCCTTTTTTGATTCCAATGGATAATTAACAATTTATTTCAGTGAAAAGAGCTCCAAGCAATGATTTATGGGAAAAATGATTCAGCTTTCTCACAGTTAACTCACGAGATATCCTCTTCATCAAGGTATTTATGATGATATTTCTTTCTGTCCTCTAGAAATAAGAGAACATGTTTTCTGGGTACTTTCCTGCCCTTAGCTAGTGCTGTCCTTTCTTGGGTCCTGGAAACCAAGCCAGCAGCAGAGACTAACAGGTTGAAGACCTTTGCTGCTTTTCTTGCAAGTTCTCAAAAAGTCACTAAATCAAACGACTGGAAAATATAGGGCCTCTGGGCAGCCCTGTACTTTAATCATCCCAGGAAACTGGTTTTCTATCCTTTTCTCAAGAACAGCCCGATAAGGAGACTTCACTGGCTCTGCTGGAAATGCATTCCAGGTTCCCTTAACCCCAACAGTCAGGAATGTGTTTTGATTTTCTTTTTCGTTTCACCAAATGGTATTGCTAAAATTAGAAAGGATCATTAACATTAACATAGGAATTCAAGATAGCAATCTGGACTTTCTTCTCAAATTAAAAGGAAATGACAGAGACACATGGTTTAAGAGCTCACAGATAGAAGCAGGGCCCCCTTTGGGGAAGCTGGAAGTTGGCATTTCAATGACAGGAGAAATGAAGCTGGATGTGGTGAAATATATATGTCTCCACAGGTGGAAGTCTCATTGAGGCTGGATTACACAGTTAAAGGAGGTTTGAGAATTTCAGAATGACCTCTTAAAACTATTTGTGGGAGCCCTTATGTTAAATTCATCTCATGTAATGAGAATAAGGCAATATAAATGATTCCCAAAGTTTGTTGGATGTATCAGGATGGACACCATTTAAAAGCATAAGCCAAATTTTACACTTTTTTATTAAAATGCTTTTTTAAAGTGTTAACTTTTGTCACACATCCATAATGGCTAAAACTCATATGTTGTGAATTTGAGAATCTTTATCCTATTTTGGCTGCTTAGAAAATTTTAAGAGGGTCCATTCAAGAAAAATACATTGAATATTCATTTATGCCTAACTTGGCTTATAATTCCTTTTTCCAAGTAAATTGGAAGGCACCTAATAGAGTCAACACTAGGCCAGAGTCAGGAGACCCAGGCATTTATCCCAGCTCTGACACTGTGTACAATTTGGAGAAGTTACATTTCATGTCTGCACTTTAATTTCTTCAGCTATAAAATGAGAGAGTAAGACCAAATAGTCTTAAAATCCTTCTTTAATGGTTGAAATTGTATAGTTATTGAGCTGACCTTAATTGAATGTTGAATACTTCTCTGTTGATATCCTCTTCTACTCTTAATCCCCATCCAATTATCAGATAAGTTTAATTAACCCTACCACATTGATAATTCTCATATCTGTCATTCATACCTGATTCCACAACCCTTAAAAAACTCCACATGTTTCTGCCTTTTGCAATTAGGAGAGGAGTGTCAACACCAAAATCCTAGGGTGAAGAAAGTACAAAGGAGTGCTCTATAGTGTCAAAGGTTGCAAAGACGAAGAGGACTGATAAAAAAAAGTAATAAAGTAATTAGATTTGACATTTAAGAGATCATTGGTAAATACAGAGAAAAATAGCTTCAGCTGAATGATGAGGCAGAAAGTAAAGTAGCAAAAGGAATGGAAGTAAAGGTACTATTTTAGTCAGTCATTTAGTGAAAAGACAATTATTAAGTACCTACTGTGTCCCAAGTCCTGTGGTAAGCACTAGGGATTCAAAGAAAGACAAAAAATAATCCTTGACATCAGGGAGCTTATTGTCACAACTATAGACAACCTTTTCAAAGAGTGTAACCACATAGGACAATGGAAAAGCATAATTTATTCTTCTGAATTTTAAGAAAGAGAAGATAGTTACATGTAAAAAGTGTAAGCTTTGACTTATAACAATTAGTTTGACTTCATATAATACTAAAATTCAGTGGTCAGGTGGGAAAGAAAATACCACGAGTAAAGGGAAACTTTATAAGAATATTCTATAAAGGAGCAATGAACAGTAAGCCAATATGACTATTTCAAGAATAGACCTTGTCAGACTAAATTTAATTAAATTTTCAAAAAAACTAGATAAGTCCTGTGAATGGTGTAAACACACTTAGATTTCAACAAAACATTTGACATTTCTCATATCATCCACCTGGTGAAAATAAAAAGATCTATTCTAAGTCATATACAGAGAGATGAGCTGGTTGTAACCAGTTGAATGACTGACCTTAAAGCTTAGTCACTAATGAGTTGATATAAACTAGTCTTGAGATCACTTACTAGAGTGGTCTAGAGATCTTTCTTTAACTCTGTTCAGCAATTTTATCAATAATTTAAATGAAGGAATTCTTCCTCAAGTTGTCATTAAGGTTGGAGAGACAGGCAACATTCTGGATGACATGACCCCGTTTTGTTTTGGTTTTTTGATGAGATAGAAAAATAACCCAAATAAAATGAGATGAAATTCAATAGGAATTAAAATTTAGTAAAACTTACATACAAGTAAAAAATTACATACATGAGGATCTTTTTGTATTTTTAATCAATTTTACAGATACAAATGGGGTTAAGCAATCATTTCTGTGAAATGACATATGGGTTTTAGTGGGTTAGCAGAACACTATAGTTTAATAGTGTGACATGGAATCCCCACCCCCAAAAAAGCTGTCATCCTAATTTTCATTAAGAGACTTATAGTATCCAAAACAGCAATTTAATAGTTTTTATTGTAATCTGATGGTCAGGTTTTGCTACTATATTTTAGAAATAAATTATTAATAATAAGTTATGGAGTAAAAAGAAGGTAAGCATTATTTTAAGAAGACCAAAGGATTTGCAATGTAGGAATTAACTGAAGGAACTGGGGATGTTTAGCCCGAAGAAGAAGACTCCTCTTGAAAAGGATATTTTAGCAGCATTCAAGTATCTGAGAGTTATTATATGGAAAAAGTATTAACTTGCTTTGCTGGACACCAGAGAATAGAAGTATAGCAAATGGGCAAAAGTTGCAGAGAATAAGGTCTATAATTAATATAAAAATGTATATTAATGAGAACTCTCCAGAATGGAATGGACTGCTTTGCAAATAGTGAAGTCCTTCCCTTCAAGCAGAAGATGAATGATTCCTTATTGGGAGTATTAGAGGAGGAATTGCCTGGTTAACAATAAGCTGAACTAGATTGCTTCTGTGGTCTCCTTTTACTTTTTAATTCTGTAATTCTTTCACTGAATTCAAAAAGCACTTTTCTATTGTTAACAGGGTTTGACTTTTTTGGTTCAAAACATAACTTTTCCTTTAGAAATAGTAACACCTCCTATGACCATCAGATACGTTATTAAATATGGAAATGAAGAAGTTACAGTTTTGACCCCATAGTGAGTCAGAGAGATTTCACAAAGAGTAGACTCAGGTGAAACCAGTAAGAGGAATATAAGAGTTGTAACATTTTAAAATTTGAGAAATATAGTTTCCTGATAATTAGCTATTTCATTAATAATGCTAGCATATTATTAATGAAAGGAACAATCATTTGGCCACCTCTCTTGGATCAAAGGTGATTCATGGCAGTGGATTCACAATTTATACACCCTTAGAAGAGTGAGTATTCCTGAGGGTGGCAATCAAATTTGATTAGCTACAATTAATGAAATAATTCATATTATAATGAAAAGTGAGCTTATTCCAATAGGGGTGATGCTGAGCACCAAGTCTTGGTCAAAGAGATTTATCAATATTCATATTCATTATCAAATATTCACCTATCTGACAAAAGAGGGAATCCACATTTTCCCAAGAGAATTCACCCATTTGCCTAAATACCTAAACTTAGAATTTATTTCTATTTAAATCTTAGCCTTTCTAGCAGGATGTCTTGTCCAAAATTTCTCACATTTGTTGATTTCTGGATGAGGAAGTAGAAAATGAAGGGGTTGGGGGGAATCAATAACTAGTCATTAAATACAAAAGAGAAATAATTATTTCTCTTAGGACATAATCTGTTGTTCAGTTCTTAAAGTCTTCTCTGACTCCATTTGGATTTTCTTAACAAAGATACTGGAGGGTTTTGCCATTTTCTTTTCCAGCTCATTTTCACAGATGAAGAAACTGAAGCAAACAGGATTAGGTGACTTGCCTGGGGCATACAGTTAATAAGTGTCTGAGACCACATTTGAATTCAGGAAAATGAGTCTTCCCAACTTCAAGCCCAGTAGTTAACTGTGAATGGATTCAACCATTCTGGAGAGCAATCTGGAACTATGCTCAAAAAGTTATCAAACTATGAATACCCTTTGACCTAGCAGTGTTTCTACTAGGCCTATATCCCAAAGAGAACTTAAAGGAGGGAAAGGGACACACATATGCAAAAATGTTTGTGGGAGCCCTTTTTGTCGTGGCAAGAAACTGGAAACTGAATGGATGCCCATCAATTGGAGAATGGCTGAATAAGTTATGGCATATGAATGTTATGGAATATTATTGTTCTATAAGAAACGACCAGCAGGATAATTTCAAAGAGACCTGGAGAGACTTACATGAACTGATGCTAAGTGAAATGAGCAGAACCGGGAGATCATTATATGTTACAACAACAAGACTATACAATGATCAATTCTGATAGACGCAGTTCTCTTCAACAATCAGATGATTCAAACCAATTCCAACTGTTCATTAATGAAGAGAGTCATCTACTCCCAAAGAGAGGACCATGGGAGCAGAATGTGGACCACAACATAACATTCTCACTCTTTCTATTGTTGTTTGCTTACATTTTGTTTTCTTTCCCAGGTTTTTTTTTTTTTTGATCCAATTTTTCTTGTGCAGCAAGATAACTGTATAATATATATATGCATATATATATATACACACACATAGATATATATGTACATATATTGGATTTAACATATATTTTAACACATTTAACATGTGTTGGACTACCTGTCATCTAAAGGAAAGGGTGGAGGGAAAGAGAGGATTATTTGGGACAGAAGGCTTTGCAAGGATCAGTGTTGTAAAAAATACCCATGCATATGTTTTGTAAATAAAAAAGCTTTAATTAAAAAAAAAAAAAGAAGAAGTAAAGAAAAGAAAATAGAAGTCTCATTCTTTCTGAATTCTTCTCCTGTCCAGGCTAAAGGTTTTCTAGTTATTTCATTGAAAAATGAAATGTTTTAGTCTGAGAGGAACAATTTTTGATGAAGCATTTTAAAGTTTTGCTCTAATTTTCTGATACATTCCATTCCAATATAACAAATCCAATAATCCATTCCAATACAACATACATTTATCAAGTACGTTTTAATCGCGAGGCCCTGGTTTTACAAAAATAAAAATAAAAAAGTAGTTTCAATCTTCCTCTTTATGTTCCTGAAGATTTGGGAAGGTCACACTTACATAGGTAATTATTACATAAAGTAATTTGAAGACATTTATAGCTAATTAAAATAGCTAGAATCAATCAGGACAATCTTCATGAGAGAAATGTCACATGATCTGAGGCAAGAAACAAAATATGAAATATAAAAGGAGATTAGAAAGTAATTCTAGGAGTATGGAAAAAATCATGTCATGTTCAGGGATCCAGATTAGTAGTGTAGTTTAGCTATAACATATAGCTATAAATTAGTTATAGCTATGTAGTGTATAAAAAAGATTTTGTGAATATATGTTGGAATCTCATGGCAAAGTATCTTAAATATCAAGTTAAGGATTTTTTTTTATTCTAAAGAAATGAGTTATATCTATCTCTCCCTCATTCACTCCCACATCTCTTGCCATACAATATGTTTTCTTATATTCCAACATACGCCTATATATAGCTATACACACATATATAGTATAGTATATATAGCTGGTGTAGTGGATATCTCTATAACTAGACATGGCTATATAAATCAATATATAGAAATATGGATATAGATAAAGATAGATACAGCTATAGGGGTATACAAATAGTTGGAATAAATGAAAAGAGATAGAGACAAAGACAGGGAAGAAAAAAGGAAGGAAAGAAAGAGGAATGGAAAAAGGAAAAGAGAGCAATATATGTATAGATATATATAGCTGGTGTAGTGAATATATATATATATAATTAGATATAGCTAGATAGCTAGATAGATAAATGTAGTAGAGATAAAGATAGATAGATTTTTCTTCTATTTGTTGGCCATATCAGTGAAGAAGTTTTACTCCTACTTTCTGATACATAATTCATTCCAATATAACAAATATTTATTAAGTACTTTCTATGTGTAAGGCTCCAGTTTATATAATACAGAGAGATATAAAGGTATGTAAATAGTGCCTTTGCTTAGATGTATTCACATGTTATTGAGAACTTTTTTGTCAGTGATTAGGATGAAAGTATAGATGAACTGCCTATCAAATTTGAAGATTATATAAAGCTGAGAATCATAGTTAATATCCACAAAGAATCTATAAAGATCTCAGCAGGATGGAATAAGGGCCAAATCAAATAAGTAGAAATTTAAGACAGTAGTAGTTTTATAGAGTACTATACTTATGTTAAGAAAAATAAACTGCTCAAGAACAGGATAGTAGTAGCATGGGTACATAAAAGTGAATTGAATATGAAAAAAGATCTAGAAGCTTTAGTGGATTATAAGAGGTTAGATAAAAAAAGTTTATGCAATCTTAGGTTATATTGTGAAAAAGCCAGATTTTTGCCCTGGTCTGAACTCATGTGGAGTCTCACATTTAATTTTGGGCATTGGATTTAATAAAGAAGATTGACAGCCTGGAATACATTTACAGGAGAATAACTAAGAAAGTTAAAAGACTAATGGCCTTGCCAGAAATACATGGTTAATGGAACTGGAGATCTTTTTGGTGTTGCTCAGTCATTTCATCTTGTCTCTTCATGACCCCATTTGGAGTTTTCTTGGCAAAAATACAAGAGTGGTTTCCCATTTTCTTCTCCAACTCATTTTACATTTGCCTTAGGAAACTGAGTCTATCAGGGTTAAGTGAGTTGCCCAGAATCACACAGCTAGTATCTGAAGTCATATTTGAACTCAGGAAGATAAATCTCTCTAATTCCAGACTGAGGATTCCATCTCCTGTGCCACCTTGTTCCCTGGGGTTTTTAGTCAGGGGACTGAGTTATAACAAATAAGCTTGGACACAGTGAGGTTAACTATGAGGATTACCCAGCTCAGCAGCACTAAAGGCAAATTTTGTACCTGTATCTTCCTGACAAATCTACATACTGAAAATATAATGCAATCATCAATATAGAAACAACTCACACATGTAAGGGAGAGGAAGGAAAGAAACATTTATTAGATATTATCTCATTTGATCTTCACAATAACCCTGTCAGGTAAGTAGTTATTATTATATTCATTTTACAGCTGAGGAAACTGAGGCATTTCTATATTACTTTGAAGTTTCCAAAATCATATATCAATATATTTGTACAGTAGGCATTCCAAATATTACTCTCCACATTTTATAGATTAGGAAATTTGGGCTCAAAAAGGTCAGGTGCCCTGAGTAGTCACTGTCAGAAATGGGATATGAACCCAATTCTTTCTGATCCTATGCAATGTACCACTCTACATTCTAAAATGTCACAATAAAGCCCATTAAGCAGAAGAAATTCTTGATTTAAATTGTATGAGTGAGAGCTGGGCAATCAAATCAATACAAAAAGAAATCCAAAAGAGCAAAGAAAGACAAAATTGGTCTCTCAGTGATATTTAAATACTAATTAATATGATTCAAATAAGAACGAATCTGTGATTTCATGCTTTGCGAATTATACCTTGCAAAATCTATACAATGGAACTAGTTTTCAAAATTGTATTCACTGTATCACATAATATAACATGACTCGATACATTTAATCTACTATATAACTTATAATTTATAGTGTGCACAATTAGACTATGGCACACAGTAATCTAGCTAGAATATGGGAATCTTTTACCTCTTAATTAAACATTTGTATATGTAGTACTTACAATATGTACATAAATATAGTATTTCCATCCCAGAGTTTGATTTAGTGTCTGTCACATAGTTAAGTCACACATAAGTCTATAAGTTAATAAATGCTTCACTGCCTGCCTACTAAGAAGGAAAAGGGAAGCAGTTGCTAGAAGCTAACATCTTTGCTCTGATTCTAGCTGGATAGTTAATTTTCAGTCATTTGATACCTATTATAAATTTAGCTAGTGAATATATGTGCATTTATATGAATGATTTAATGTCTAATTGTTTTGGTCAACAGATATTTATTATGTACCAGGCACTGTTAGGTGTTCATGGTCGTTTTGGAGGGATCAGGGAAGAAGGGTTGAGGAGTAGAGAAGGTAAGTAAGATTCAGGCCTTTAATTCAACAGCATGGGGACTTGGGGTAAAGAAAGTCCTTCCATCAATGCAGGTAGGCATTTTGTCTATAGCTTATGAGCATAGAAATTGTCCCTGAGGTACTAAGATGTTAAGCAACCTTTCCGTGAGTGTACAGCTTATCCGATCAGCTCTTTATCTACTACTAGGCTCTCTGGTACTAGTGATACAATGATGAAAGCTAACATAGCTCATATAACTTTAGAAAGTTGCAATCTAAAAGGAGGGGAGAGAACTTTTGTTGTTCAGTCGTGCCCAATTCTTTATGACCCCATTTGGAATTTTCTTGGCAAAATTACTGAAATGGTTTGCTATTTTCTTCTCTAGTTCATTTTATAGATGAGGAAACTGAGTCAAACAGGATTAAGTGATTTGCCGAGGATTATAGTTAGTAAGTGTCTGAGGCCAGATTTGAATTCAGAAAAATGAGACTTTCTGATTCCGGGCTCAGCACTTTATCCATTGCTATCTGCTCTAGGGATGGAACTACATCATATCTAAGAATACTTTCAGCCCTAATATACTTGGATTCTATGAGTGAAATATATTATTGTTGGTACTAAACAGACAAAGATAATAAGAACCAAGAAAATTAAAATTCCATACTACCTATGTGGGAATATGATGAACAGACAAGCAAAGAGAACTATAACTATAGGACATGTTTATACCTTAAATCATGTTTATATAAAACTCTGAGTGTGGCCTATGATTGCAGTATGAAGTAAGGATTTTTTTCCCCCAGAGATTTCACTTTGGAGATGCAGCCTACATCTCATAATCTTCCTATATTTGGACCAATGCAATATGTATAAGAATCTTAATATGGGGCAGTGCAATTATTTAATAATTGAAACAAGTATTATAGGAACTCAGCTCATCAAATTCACAGGTAATACATTGGGTGACAGAGGCAGGATCCAGAAGTATATTGACAGTGTAGAGCACTGGGCTGAATATATTAATATAAAATTCAATATAGATAAAAGTAAAGTCTTGCACTTAAGTATGCATACACAAATATCAATTTCACAAGTTCAAAATGAGAAAGGCATGGTAAAAAAAAAAAGTGGTTGTTCTGAGAATAATCTGGCAAGTTTTGAGGCATGAAAGCTCAGTATGAGGTAGAAGTATGAAATAGAAGTTAAAAAAAAAAGCTAGTATAATCTTGGTTTGCTTTGGCATGAGCATAGCTTTGAGGAGTAGGGAAGTAATATTCCCAATTGTACTCTGTCTTTATCAGATCTTATCTGGAGTATTGAATTCAGTTCTTGGAAATATTATTTAAAAAGGGCATTGATAAAATGGAGAATGGCCAGAGGAAGGCAATCAGAATGAGTGAAGAGACTTCAGCCATGACATTATTTGATTGAAGGAACTGGATAGGTTTAGCTTAGAAAAGAAGCTAGGAGGGAGTGAGCAGCCTGCACAGTTGCCATATCTATTCCAGTAACTCCCTCTTTCAAGTTGAAAACCTTTTTAGGAGAGCATCCACACTGCTTAAGAAAAAATATTCAATTCCTGGATAGGCCCTGCCATTAAAATACTACATCAATTACAGTAAACTGAGATAGAGAAGCATGAGGAGGAGGTGTTAATGGAAATCCTCAAGGAACTTGAATTTGATTTCATACACATACTAAAGTGATAATGCTTATAAAGACTAAAAGGACAATATGGCAACTGAAAGAAGGAATAAAGAGCCTATGTCCAGTTCCTTCACATCTACCAGCTTGAAGAAGAAAGCACTTTGAAAATGCATGTGGAAAGGAGCAGTAATAATTAAAGGAGCAGTAAAGATGGAAGAAATTAGTAGTATCAGATTATCTCAAGAGGGTCACAAGTTGCTAGAGAAGAGAACTAAGTGGAACAAACTGGCTAGAGTTGAGGAATATAGAGAGCAGACTGGATACAGAAAATTGGTACAGAAAGTGAAGTTTTTCAAGCAGAGGTTGAAAGATTAAGAAAGGGACTGGAAGTAGAGCAAACAGACTTTTAACTGGTTCCAAAATTTCTTTTTACACATAAGTTATGGAAGCAAGGAAAGGAGCCACCATTGATCACACAGATTGAAAGGCAGGAGGAGTTAGGGGAAAATCTTATGGGCTAAACCACTTTATTCAGAAATACAAGTGCTTCTCTTATCTCTACACCAGTACTTCAAGTTGAAATTTAATATGACCCATATACTTCACAGAGGCTCTATAGAAATGGCATTAATTGGCAGCTGAACTGAAGTTCAGCATTTTTAGCTGAATCAAAATGTTTATGAGTCTTCTCTTATGTCCCTCCAACATCTTCTCAAGATGATAAAACCATCTGGGCACCTTCATTTGATGTCCTCAAATCCACTCCTTCTGAGGGAAAATGAGGTTGGAGGGACAATGGTAGGTGACTTTCTCCTGAAACTCAGTCTTTTCTAGTAGTTTCCCTTTCTGCATATGTCCCTGCTTCTGTCCAAAAGTGATTCCTTACCTATCTGACTTTTCTGTTGCTTAACTTGGACAGAAAGAAATAAGGTTTCAGTCAACTGTTAGCCTTCCATGGGCATGTAACAGAGGTTCTCTGTTTTAATAGAACTGTTGTTCTTTGTGGTGTTTTTCTTTTGGAAATTGGATATTGGGTCTTCTCTCCATCCATTCGTGTTCCATCTGTTTTACAGACTTTTTTGAGAGGTGACACTGTGACCATCAGAGTACTGTGCATTCATACTCATGCCTCAAGACTGCCCATGAGGTTGGCAAACAAGGTGGCCAAATTATGAAAGAGAACAGATGAAATGACACAGAGCTTTTTATAAGCTAGATGAAGAGCTGAGTGATGGGCAACATTTCTGCCTAAGAAACTCAAGGGGAAAAACATTTGCACAAGGATGGAAAAATAACCTGACAGTAGCAAAGAAAATCTTGAAGTTGGTTCAGACTCCTTTACTATGTGCCCACATGATGGAAAACAACTGGGTTGAGAAGGGTGAATGTGTAAATCCTTTGTTCTTAAGGTTCATAGGACTAATGAGTATAAACAACTTCCAAACAAATAGAATGAGGGTGGGAAATTGTCCATTTGAAAAGTAAATGCTATGTACCATAGTTGTGTAATTCATAGTTTGAAATATTTATATTTATATATATATATATATGTAACACTAATTGGCATTTATATAGTGCTTTAAGGTATTTTATATGCATTTTTTTTTTCATTCAAGCCTTCAAACCTCATCACAACTAAGTAAAGTAGGTACCATGGATGTTATCCTCATTTTAAAGATGAGGAGAATTCAGTTTGGAGAAGTTAAGCAAATTATTTCATGGAGTCTGAATTGTTTGTGATAAAGATGAGATTTGGACTCTTCAATTCACTTTATCCTGGGAAAATCTTGTCCTTCATGAAATCATCCACAAAGAGTCACCAACCTATAATACTAGGGACTTTCCAAATCTCTTGACATAATTTGGATACCAATTCAGATAATTTGGAGTACATGAACTTTCTGTCTATCTGTCATCTCTCTCTCCCTCTCCCAACATCTTTTTCTTTTTCTCTATCATCATTTACTTTGTTTAGTTTATTGGTTTTTTTTAATTATTGAAGTAATATTTTTTATTAATCTGCCCTTCCAAGTGCCATCCTCTCTCACTAAATAAATTTAAAAATAAATAAACCTGAAAAAAACTTTAATACCCATCTAGTAAATATATAGACTATCTACCAAAAATAGTTTCCATATTAGCCATTCTTTCTACCTCTTTGACAGATAATGAGTGGTATATTTCATGTTAAATTTTTAGATTTACTGTTTATAATATTGATCAAGGAGTGATAAAGTGTTTCAATGTTATTTTTCTCTTATAATGCTGTAATTGCTAAAAACTTGTTTTTCATCAGTTCATAAAAGTCTTGCCCATTTTCTCTGAAATTATTCATTGAATTTCTTCTTTTGAAATTCTTCTATTCTATGTATGTCCAACATTCTGTTTAGATTTTCCCTAAGAGAACATTGCCTTACTTGTCAATCTGCAATATGAAAAGAACTGCAATAAGTAACAAATGGTATACTTATAGTTTCTAAGATTTCTGAGTATAGTTTCAAATTGTTTTCCTGAATGGCTGGATCAATTCATAGCTCCACCAACAGTGTATTAGTGTGCTTGTTTTCTCACAGTCCCTGCAGTATTTATTTTCTTTGACAGTGCAATGTGTATGAAGTAGAACCTCCAAGTTACTTTAATTTGTGCTCCAATCATTTGTGATTTAGAGACCAGCTTCTTAAACTGATTTACAACCATATATAGCATCTTATACCTGAATGTAAGGATCATGAAATTATTTGTTATCAGAAAATTTTGATTTGTATGCCTCTTTTATATACTCATATACTCAGAGTCATGTAAAAATTATTCAGGCAAAAAGAAGTCACAAGTGGAAAAAGCTCAAGAAGTCCTGATTTACTGAACTTTTTCATATGATTGTCAATGTCATATATTTTTTAAGCTTCCTGTTCATATCCTTTGATCATTATCTATTAGGAATGACACTCATATATTTGGATCATTTCCTTATGTATTTTTAAAATGAGAATTTTATTAGAAAAAAATTATTGTAAAGACTTTCCCCCAAATTCCTTGTTTATATTTTAATTTTTGCATCTCAGATCTATTTGTGCAAAACCTTTTTAATTTTATATAATCCAAATGGTCTGTTTTATTTTATGTGACCCTATTATTTCATGAGTCATAATCTCTTCCCCTAGTCATAGATCAAAAAAAAATGTCTTCCTTGCTCGTCTAATTTTTTATGATGTGACCTCTGTATCCAGGTTATCTATCCATTTGGAACTTATCTTGGTATAATATATGAAGTGTTGTATAAAATTTCATTTCTGCCAGATTGATGTCCAGTTTTTCCTACCAAGTTTTGATAAATAATGACTCCTTTCCCCAATAATTAGGGTGTTTGGATTTATCAATCAACTGACAGAGTATGGATATTAATGAAGTATGTAATCATCTCTCACTCTTTCTACATGACCAGAACAACTCTATTCACTATGCTATACCATAGAAACTATACTATGATCAATAAAATATATTAGGATAATTTTTGAATAACATCCTATATTCAATAAGACACATTTTAAAATGATGGGAAAAAGACAAAAGAAATGCTAACTTTTAAATTTCTTCATGATTTGAAATTTATTAAATATCTATTAGGTGCTAGTTATATGCTCAAGAAACTTCTAAAATAATAGAAGATAAAACACATTTATAAGGAAACTGGCTAGAGAAGAGAATTTAGTTCAAGTAGTCACCGAGCTTATGAGTGGATCCTAAATTCAGGAAATGATCTCATCCTCCTTTCCAGTAGCTTAAGTAATACTGATTAGATTACTCTTCCCAAAACAAAAGCAAAAAGTAGAAAGTGAGGGGAAGGGAAAGATGGAAGAGTGATATGAGTAAACAGCAGATGACATACTACAGTGCCAAACAAATCCTAGTGTCCTAGTAGATGACTGGATGGGAATTTGCTTAGGAGCTAGATATAGAATTTCAGATGAGCTTTTGCTTACTCATTCACCCATGAGGACAACTCAGCCCCAGGGTAGAGTACCCAAATGAATGGATCAACTTCACCTGCAGCCCTCTTGGGAAAGGTATACAGCTGTTCAACCTGTCTCCCAAATGTTATAGCTAGAAGGGAGATTGCATAATGAGGTGATATCAGGGTCAACTCAAAGGAAAAAAATCGGTCTATTTAAGGCCAACTGGGATTGTATCTTCCTCCTCTGAAAGACATGAACTAGGACGGATCTGCTCTTTAAATTTTTGTAGGAAAGATCGATTCACCTAAGCTCATCTAAGACCAAACTAGTTAAATTAAATAAGGAGGTATGCAATGGTACACAAAGAGAGTATTGCTTCCACTTAATGAAGTATCTTGGGCAATGGTACTAATTTTGTCAGTTTCTAAAGTGAAAATGCTCTTGCTGAAAATTTAACAATTGATTCTTCTGAATCAGTTTGAGTTGGCTCCTGCACACTTCAAGTCTTAAGTTTGGTCCATTTTATTGAGGAAACTTTACAAATCCCCTTAATGCTAGTGTCTTCTTTTTGTTGAATATCCTCAGTTTATCTTGAATATAGCTTTTGTGTGCATAGTTATTTGCATGTTGTCTCTTTCATTAGACTGTGATCTCTTAGAGAGAAGAAACTGTTTTACTTGCAGTAGCTTTTTAATAAATGTTTATTGACTGACTGAAATCTAAATCTTCCCAAAGCTAAATTATCTATATGGTGGCCTTTAAAATAATTAGCTTCCTCTAGGATCTGTTAAATTTGCTTTTTTGGTCAATATTTAGGAAACAAATGCTTGGTCATTCAGCCAATTATCTTTTTAGGTTTATACATCACAAAGCAAAATGGAAATTTGACCATCCTTTAAACAAGTCTGTACACGGTTAGCAAAATGTTTCATAAAACTTCTTGGTTTCCCTTTGTGGATCTTCATTTAAATGGAGTCAATTCTAGAGGGTCAGTTTGACCACCTGCAAAAAGTGTAAGTGAGCTCCGCACAGATAATCAGTAGTCATCATTGCATTGGTTTCATGAATTTATATATCATTTCTGCTTGCTAACTTCCTGTCTTATACTCAGCTTTATTAAATTCACTACATCCACAAGTCAGTGAGCCCCAACTGTGTAGACACTGAGATCAGTCATTTTTACACTATTTAATTCACTTTTGCCTTTTTTTTTTTTTGTGCCCAAAGCAGAGGGAAGGAACATTGAAATTATAATAATCTTTTTCATGGAATCACTCCTAAATTGGAAACCTAAAATTTAAATGCATGATATGGCATAGTAATAGTTATGTTGGTTTTTGTTGTTGTTGTTGTTGTTTGTTTATTTGTTTGTTTATTTTTTTAATAAATTGCCCTTGAATCATTGTAAATGATTATTTTCTTTTTAAAATCTGATTTGGTTTTCAGAAAAATTGAAAATCCAAAAACACATTAGAGGTCATATAGTATAATTCTTTCATTTCACAGACAGTCTGACTTAGACCAGAGGCAAAAAGTGATTGTGTCAGATTACACAGCAAGTGGGAGAGTTCAGAATATTGATTCCCAGATGCTTCTTCCCATGGCACTATATTGATTCCCTAAATTTGAAGTCTGACTCTTACTCACTGATGGAAGGTAGCCCTGTGATTTCTCCTTTAGATATCTCCAGGAGAAGGAGCTAAACCATGCCTTTTGAAATTATTAGCATAATAGCTAGAGGGAGCAAGCAGATTTTGGGACAAGAGAACGGTATATCACTATCATTATTGATGCAGGGGGTACATTTAACTAGGATGACTAAGGCAGAAAGATCACAGAAGTAAAGCTGAAAGGCACTTCAAAGGACATGTAGTTAGTCAATCAATAAACATTTATTAAATACCTATTATGCACCAGATGCAGTGCTAAATGCTGGGGATACAAATATGCAAAAATAAATAAATAGGTAAAAAGATTAAGACCCATAGATGATATATAGCTTAGATCAAATAGATAATGTCTCAGTGTGGAAAATTAAGCCTTTAACAACAGAACCTGGGAATATTCTGCTGCTGATAAACTATTACACTGACTATCACCTAATTGCCTTTGTACAGATTTAGCAAACTTTCAGAGCAAAAAGACAACTTTTAGGAAGCAGATTGAGTTCAGAAGGCTGATCTACCTGACCATTAATTTTGCAATTGCCACCTCTATCTATATTCTGCCTTCCTGAAGATTCCCTCAGTGCAACAAATTCATCTCAATCCTGAGATATCAAGGCCCCAGAGTCTCTCTAATAATGTATTGGCTAGCCTTTGGATTGTGTCTTTTTCTCATGCTTTTCAGCCTCATATTCCTCTTCCACCACAGAAAGGTCACTCTTATGTCTAGAGATTTTCCTAATTGCTGGCACATACAACTATTGCTTCTGGCAATTTGTGAAATTTTAAATGTTAGAGCTATGTTTGGTGCTTCCCCAGTGAAAAGAGTCAATATGTCAAGAAAGATAAATCTGTGGATAATAAAATGATATGTATATATATATTCATATATATGTATATGTACATATATATATATATATATATACACATATACATGTATATCTATATCTAGATAGATAAGTTGATAGATTTATCCCAGTCTACATAATATGATTGTCCAGGATTCTTTCCCCATTTAATTTAGGGTAAAATATAGGAACCTCTAGTCATAGAATTGTATATTTAAAATGAGAAAGAAGCTTCATCTAGTTCACTGAAGCCCAGAGAAGTTAAATAACTTATCAAAATTCAAGCAGTTAGGTAAACAGCAATGCTGGGATTTGATTGAGTGGACTTTCCTACAGTATAACTAAAAGACAATCCAGCTCCTCATCCACAACATTCTATCTATTTTATATCTTTGCATTGGCTCTCTCCCATTCCTGGAATGCTTCATCCCACTTCACCTCTGCCTTTTATCTTGCAGAAGGCCTCTCCTGTCTTCTTTAGTTGTTAGTGTATTGCCTTCTAAAAATACCTTCCATCTATTCTGCACATATTTTACATGTATTTCTGTGTTGCCTACCACATTAGAAATATGAGCACCTTGAGGGCAGGGACTTGGTGTTTGCATTTCTTTATATATCCTTTGCTTAACACGGTACATAGTAAGCATTTAATCAGTGCTTGTTGACTGACTGTGAAAGGGGGTGGAATGATGATCATTGTACTTCCTTCCCACTTTTACATATGTTGTGGCATAAACAATGGGCCCTCTTAGAAGTGAAAGGGAAAAAAGCCTGCCAGTCATGACCTGACATTGTGTTAAGAGGTGTTTCACATCTCAGGAATAGGATGGGAGGTCGACAACAAAAATTCACTTTCATATTTCTAATTCTGTTAGAAGTGCCAGTCATAGAAGTCACAAACACAGAATACTCTCACAGTAAACTTTCTGACTCAGCAACTACCTCAAGCTATACTCCATTCTGGATTTTCAGAATGCTTTTAAAGGAGCTTCAAGAATCACCTCAATCTCTTGTGTTATGTTGTTGTTATTGCTGCTTTCCATTTAATTTGTCTCTGACCCAGACTTTGATTTAATTGGTATCTTGTAATTGTTGGATCATGTTGGACTCTTTGTGACCTCTCTTCATGATTATACTATCCACAGGGCTGTCTTGGCAAAGATGCTTTGGTGAATTGCCATTTCTTTCTCCAATGGATTAAGACAAATGGAGTTTAAGTGACTTGCCCAGGGTCCCTTAGCAAGTAAGTATCAGAGGCCAAATTTGAACCCAGGTCTCCCTGACTTCAGGCTCAGCACTCTATTCATGGAGCCACCTAGATACCACTTCACTGGTAGAGTGAATCCCTAATAAGGAAAGACATTCTGCTGATGCATATTGGCATATGCTTTTTATTTGTAATCTCTTATTATATTTAAGAGCTACCTGGACACAGAGAAGTTATGGGAGCTTCCTACGGTCACACAACTAGTAGGTTTTAGAGTTTTGACTTTAACCTTTTTCCCTAAGAGAGACCATTTCTGTATCCACTATACCAGTCTGCTTTTCCGTTTTATTTATTTATTACTGTTTTGCTGAATTAGTATTTAGCAAGCACCTATTATGTGTCAGGCATATCCTCAAAAAGTCTAAGCATTTTAGCCTGTTTTTTTTTTTTTCCTCTTTTCTGGCAGTCTTACAGAAACAAATGCCCCTATTCTTTTCTGCCAATGCCCTTGACTCTTTTCCATCCTATTTCCTCCAGGGCCTCCTCCTGGAATTTTTGAAGATCATGAAGTCCAAGAGAATAATGAGGTGGGAAATGATAACATGAATACCCTAGGAGCCCTCTTTAAAGAATGGAAAATCTGAAAGAAGCTTCCCAACATCCATACTCTACCCTTTCCAACAAGAGGAGGGAAGAGTCCCAGGGATATAGGATGCTAAGGGGATGTGAGTATCAGAATATATTTGATCTTGCCATACATTGAGTGTCTGGAGATCATGAAGTCCAGGAGAGCAGCTAGTTAAAAAATGAAATCTCAGAAGAAGGCATCTTGAAGATTGAAGGAAGCCTAAGTAAGGAAGAAGAGCATTCCAGAAAAGAACAGCCACAGCAAAGGCACTAGGACCAGAGATGAAGTATAATGTGAGAGAAATATGTCATAGGCCAGCAGAATTGCATTATTGAGTTTCTGAATGGAAGTAAAGTGTAAAAACAATAGAAAAGTAATAAGGGGGCAGGATATGGAGAGCTTTAAATGCTTCATAGAAGAGTTTATATTTGATTTTAGTAATCCTGGGGAAATACTAAAGTTTACTGAGGAGTTGGGTTATATGGCCCACATATAACTTTAGGAAAATTATTTTGGCAGATGAATGGAAGACAAGGAGTTCAAAGGAAGATGAGGTGAGGAAACCAATTAGGAGGCTATTGAAATACTCCAGGTGATGTGATTAGGAACTGAATTAGGTGGTTGTGTAAGAGAACAGAAGGATACATACATGAGAGATATAACAATAGAAATGGAAGGATTGGGCAGTGGATTGGATATATGGGGTGAGAGAAAGCAGTTAAATATAATGACAGGTAGCAAGCCTGGGTGTCTATGAGTTTGGCAGTACATTCGACAATAATAAAAACGTTCAGAAGATGAGAGTGATTGGAAGTTCTCTTTAAGACATGTTGAATTTGAGATGTCTCTAGAATATTTAGTTTTGAGATATTCAAAAGATAAGTTGGTTTCCAGGAAAGTAGAGGGGATATAAAAAATTGGAAATCATCTGCTTGGAAATGATCATTGAACCCTTGGGAGCTGATGAGATTATCTAGTTAGATGGTAAGGAAGGAAAAGAGAAGACCCTGAATGGGCGGTGGAGGATCTGCATAGTTAGTGGTGTGACAGGGATAAAGAATAAACAATAGAGACTGACTGGTAGAAGAAGAATCAGGTGAGAGCAGTATCATAAAAACTTAGAAAAGAGAAACTGGGAGATAGTGATTGATGATATGAGATGCTACAGAAAGGTCATAAAGTATGAAGACTTAGAAAAGGAAAATGGATGCTTATGAAGCAACACAATTCTATGGAAAAATCAGTAGGATAAGGAAGAGGAAGAAGAGGATGGTGATGAGGATGACGGTGGTAATAGTACTTTTCATCCACAAAGTATTAGAAATTTATAAATTATAATGAGATGTTGAGAAATCCCATATCTTTTAACAACATAGGTGACTTAGAGGAGGTAGTATGTCATATTAGGTTTATGCATGCTATTAAATAAAATGCCAAATCTTTGTCACAGAAAGTTAAATCAGAGTTATCTCCTCTATATTTCTAATATTTTGCTTCATCCTCAGGCCCTGGCATATTCAGCATCAGTTTGCTTTCATTCCTGGATCCTTCTCACCTACTTGGATATTGGTCTTCTATAGACATGCAAGTTCCCAGCTCAATGAGACTGTTAGTTTATACTTATTTGGCTCTTTGTTAGAAGTTCTATCTCAGCTCTAATGATCATTATTTGTTAAGGACCATGCCTAAGTGAAGGGGAGGGTCAATTCTCCAAGAGCCTCTGCAGCTGTGAATCATAACACTTAAAGGAGCTGCAAAGCAGCCTTCACAGATGTTCCTTGTTGTAATGCTCTCTTCTCTAAATTATAATGTTCTCTGTGAGCAGGTTTCTTGGGAAGCTTCTGCAGGCAAGCCTTAATTTCAGCTTAAAGTAATAATCACCTCAAATTCAGCCAGGAGTTAAAGTCCTGATCCTTTATTCTTCTTCAAAATAGCCCAATTAGCTTTCTTAGAGGTCTATCTCTCTCCTTGGTTCCGAGAGCTCTTGCCGCTAGTCCTTTGTCTCTTCCAGTTTCAGCTCCCTCTGAATCCAAAGCCTCCAGCCAGCACAAAGGTGGAAAACGGGATAAATCTAACTCCACCTCCAAGAGTGGGCTTGTGGGCTTCTGACTTGTGAATCTCCTGAAGTCTCCATCCTAGTTGAGGCTCCTAGATTATATAAGCTCTCTAAAGGTGTGAACTCTAATGTGTGAACTAAGTACATAAGCATTAGCACCTTGTTTCAAGTTCTGGCCCATAACACCTAGTGGATTGGGAATGAAATAAATTGGAGGCAAGAGGGAAGAGTAGAGAGGTCAAACAATGCAAGGGCCTCTCAGTAGAGAGGTCAGAGAGTGCAACTTCCTCTCAGTCTCCTTGTATCATCATTATCCTCTCATATGAAGAGAACCATTCTACAGGTCTGAGTTAGGCTTCCAGCAGCCACTGGCAGGTGGCTCCTGTATCACAACAACTATGGAAAAGCAACATGGCATAATGTGTAAAGAAGTAGAGTTGGAGATAGAAAGACTAAGTAAAAGTCCTACTTTTAATACTTCTAAATTCTGTAATCATAAGCAAGAAATTTAACCTTTATGTATATCATTTTCCTCATCTACAAAATTAAGAATTTATATATCATCTCTAAGGTCTCCTCCAGTTCTAAATAAATGTACCTATGATATCTATTAACAAGTTTTTCACTTACTCTGTGTAAGAAATAACAACAAAACAACCCTTTAAGTTAGGTAACATAAAGATTATTACACCCATTTTACAAATAAGGAGACTAAAACTAAGGGAGATGAAGTGAATCATCCACACTAACATGGCCAGCAATTGATCAAGTTATTGGCATGAATACCATTTGAACATATCCAAAGATTTAGAAGTTCTAGTCCATCAGCCCCTGGTACATTGGATCATTTCCCTGGGGTATTTGTCATATGGATGCTTTGACATTCTGACAGACTCTTGCCACTTGTGTTCTGTCATGCTGTGATGAAGCACATTTCCATTTCATCCCATCATATTTCACTTCAGTGACATACTGTGAATTAGATCCTGGCTGCAGTCAAATCTGTCCAAGATCCTCCCCAGGCCAAGAATCAATGTAGAGCCAGCCTGGGCTGATACAGCCAGGGGCTTGTGCTGGGGCCTTCCACTCAATTTGAAGAGTGGATGATTTGATTTGCTTTTGTACTGGAGAGTGAACCAGATCATTTGCATTGTAAATAAAACTTCTCAGCTTGATTTCCATCACTTTTGATTGCTTTTGGCTGCTTTGCCCTGGTAATTTAATCATAGACCATATGAAAGTGGGGAGGACATAATTTTAAATGAGTTAGAAGAGAAATCAAGGAAAATCTATGGCAATAATCATCAACTAAAACATTTCCCTTTTCAGATCCTATAAATGCTATAGGGTATTAATAGTTATGTTACCTATCTATGGAAGTCATATGGTACTAGAATAGTTCACTTTAAGTACTCATTATATTTTCCCCTCTAAGGCATGCATAATAACTTTGGTTCTAAACTAAACAGCTATTAAATTAGCCTCTTGAAATCATTTCATGTGCATCTCATCCTATTGAAATACTCCATTTACTTTAAGGTCCAGCTCAGATATCACCTCCTTCCTGAAGCTTTCCAAGATCTGCACTCCCTCTCAGCTAATTAATCTTATCCACTTCAAGATAGCATTGTGAGTCTCCCCTAGTTCTCCTACTTTAACCTAGTATTGAATACATGAGTAGAGCTCCTTGAGAGTAGGAGGATTGTGTCATCTATATTTGTGTATTCCTAAAGTTTAACAGAGGGCATCTTATCCAGCAACTCCTTCAACACCTATGAAGTTGAAGTCATTACATTAATGGACAGTTGCTCTAATAGGCAGTGCAAGGCCAGGGTCTCAAGTTCTCAGATATTACTCTCCTGAAAAGCAAACTGTTTGTGGAATTTGTTCTATTACAGAATATTTTTATTTTGTTTCTAACTTAGACAGAACTTCATTATAAGTATCTAATTTGTCTCATTTAAATTAAGATTTAGATATTTAAAACTAAACTACTAAATAGGAGATAAAATAAATTCAATTCAACAAGCACATTAAAATTTACCATGTTCCAGGCACTGTATTAGGTATTGAACATATACAGAAAAAATAAAATAAAAGCAGGTCCTGCCCATGACTGGTTCAGCCATAATCCATCCATAACTCAGCCATGATTGGAATCCCTTTAGTTTCCAGTTTTTTGCCATCACCAAAAAAAAAAAAAAAAAAAAAAAAAAAAAGTTGCTTTTTAAATCGGTTTTCAAAGGAATATGTCTAGAAGTGGTATAGCTGGGTCAGACAGCATGCATTGTATAGTAATTTACTGAATAGAATTTCAAATTGCTATCCAGAATGACTAAATCTATTTACAATTGCATCAATAGCACATCAGTATTTCTGTTTTTCTATGGCTATTCAAACATTTATCATTTTTTTTCTTTGGTCATCTTTGCCATTGTGATTTTAGGAATCTTAAAATTGCTTTAATTTGCATATTTCTATTTAGTAGTGATTTGTAGCATTTTAAAGTGTTATCCTTGAAGATTACCAATTCATATCCTTAAACCATTTATCACATGACGAATGGCTCTTATTCTTATATATTTGAATCTCCCCACCTCATACACTTGATCTTGCCATCACCTATAAACATACCACTTTATGTTCATGATATCCCCTCATATGACCACAATTTGTTGTTATTCTGCCTTTCCTTCTGTTTGCAACCCTAAACATTGTTCTTCATCCTGACACTGTCCTCATCTCTCAACTTTTTACATCCTTCTCAAACCATCACTGTTGCTGTTATTTATCCTTCATTCTCAAAGAGAACCATGACATCAGGGAGGTGTTACCACGACATCCAATGAATTGAATTTAAGTGAGGATGGGCTGTGCAAGGTCACCTGCCTCACTTTCCCCTCCAGAGCCATCTGGATCCAGTGACAAGATATAGATCTAGATGACTGGAGGTGTCCCTGAATACACTGGGAGCCTTGGCCTTTTTTAAGCTAAGGTCTATTACAGCTCGTAATTTGACTGACATTAAACCCATTCAGTAATTAAGGCTAAGTAGCAATTGAGGCAAAGAATCTCCTCTTTCATCTAGTCCAAAAAAAAATCTAAATAAATGAATGAATCTGGGAGGGAAAGACCTTCAGGTTGCTAGCCAAAGCAGAAATGACTGCTATTTACATTCAATCTAAGTTAATCAGGATCCAAATAATAATTAAATGAGGTTTGGCCAATTTATTGGTGGCCATTTGGTATTGGCTAAGAAATAGACCGATCGATCAGTGGAACATATTAGATACAAAGGACAAAAAAGGGTACATCTATAGCAATCTAGTCTTTGACAAACCCAAAGATACCAACATTAGGGATAAAAATTCATTATTTGGAAAAAACTGTTGGGAAAACTGGAAATTAGTATGGCAGAAATTAGATATGGACCCACGCTTAACATCATATACTAAGATAAGATCAAAATGGGTCCATGACTTTAGGCATAAAGAATGAGATCATAAATAGATTAGAGGAACAGAGAATAGTCTACCTCTCAAACCTGTGGAGGAGGAAGGAATTTATGACCAGAGGAGAACTAGAGATCATTATTGATCACAAAATAGAAGATTTTGATTACATCAAACTAAAAAGTTTCTGTACAAACAATACTAATGCAAACAAGATTAGAAGGGAAGTAACAAGTTGGGAAAATATTTTTAAAGCTAAAGGTTCTGATAAAGGTCTCATTTCCAAAATAGATAAAGAATTGATCCTAATTTATAAGAAATCAAACCATTCTCCAATTGATAAATGGTCAAAGGATATGAACAGACAATTCTCAGATGATGAAATTGAAATTATATCCACTCATATGAAAGTGTTCCAAATCACTACTGATCAGAGAAATACAAATTAAGACAACTCTGAGATACCACTACACACCTGTCAGATTGGCTAAGATGACAGGAACAAATAATGATGAATGTTGGAGGGGATGTGGGAAAAATGGGACATTAATACATTGTTGGTGGAGTTGTGAAAGAATCCAGCCATTCTGGAGAGCAATTTGGAACTATGCCCAAAAAGTTATCAAACTCTACATACCCTTTGATCCAGCATTGCTGCTATTGGGCTTATATCCCAAAGAAATACTAAAGAGGGGAAAGGGACCTGTATGTGCCAAAATGTTTGTGGCAGCTCTTTTTGTAGTGGCTAGAAACTGGAAGATGAATGGATGTCCATCAATAGGAGAATGGTTGGGTAAATTATAGCATATGAAAGTTATGGAATATTATTGCTCGGTAAGAAATGACCAGCAGGAGGAATACAGAGAGGCTTGGAGAGACGTACATCAACTGATGCTGAGTGAAATGAGCAGAACCAGAAGATCACTGTAGACTTCAATGCTGTATGAAGAGGTATTCTGATGGAGGTGGATATCTTCAACATAAAGAAGATCCAACTCACTTCCAGTTGATCAATGATGGACAGAAATAACTACACCCAGAGAAGGAACACTGGGAAGTGAATGTAAATTGTTAGCACTACTGTCTATCTACCCAGGTTACTTATACCTTCAGAATCTAATACTTAATGTGCAACAAGAAAATGGTATTTACACACATATATTGTATCTGGGTTATATTGTAAAATATGTAAAATGTATGGGATTGCCTGTCATCAAGGGGAGGGAGGGGATAATTTGGAAAAATGAATACAAGGGATAATATTATTTTTAAAAAAATGAATTACTCATGCATATATACTGTGAAAAAAATTATAAATTAAAAAAAAAAAAAGAATCTGGTTTTGGTTTAAGGCCTGGTCCTTAAGAAACAAATCTATCCAGTAAACCCCAAGATGTATTGGAAGGGTTCAGAAGTGTAAAAGAGAAAAATAATGCTTTTAAAAACATTTGTAGGTAAGGGTATGATATCCTATATCGACTGAAGGAGAAAAGAAGGGAAGGAGGGAGGGGAGGAATCAAGGAATAAAGGAATGATAGAAGAACGAGTCTTCCAACTGGCCAATTCCAGGCCAGCTTTACTTACAGAGATTGTTGTTTGTCCTTCATTCTTGAAGAGGACCATGGCATTCTTCTTCTCCTTTTTACATTCTGGCCCTTTAATACTATTCAATTTATAACGTCCTTTTCTTTCTAGTACTTTGCCTCTTTTTTCTATCACAAATCTCAGCTTTGGCTCATTCTCTATCAACTTATATACATAAGGATAAATAAAGTTAGAAAATAAATATTAAATAAAGTTAGAAAAAAATCACAAAACAATATAGATTTCTGTTGTATGTCCTCACTGAAGCAATAACATATTTTTATTTTTCCATAATTTATTGTTATACTTCGTGCAGCAGTTTTTCCAAATCTTTTTATCCCTTCTCAAAACTCCCTTTAGCTCCCCAAACTCCATCTTCTTTTTTTTTTTTTTCTCCAAGCATATTACTTTTGTTTTAAAACTAAAGCCTTTTATTTACAAAACACATGCATGGGTAATTTTTCAACATTGACCCTTGTAAAACTTTCTGTTCCAAATTTTTCCCTCCTTCCTCCTCACTCCCTCCCCTAGATGGCAGGTAGTCCAATACATGTTAAATATGTTAAAATATGTCAAACTTTGTCTTCTTAACGAGAACCTTACATTATATTTCAGGTCATTTACTAAGAGCTTCTTCTTTCTTCCTCTTTATTTCACATTATCCAGATATATTATCTCTTCATTTCCATACCACTTGAAGATATGAATCTTTTCCATATATACAAATCATGCCATCCCATCCTATCTTCTTAATCAAATTGGCCCCTCCATTATTCTTATTTCTCACTTTCCTTTAGTCTATCCCTGTGTACTGAGTGGTTCCCAACTGTCTGAAAATATGTCCATGTGTCCACTATTCTTAAAAAAAAAAAAAGCTGTCCCCCCTACAAATTAAAATACCCATACTTAATATATTCAAGCTCACTATTATCCTATGTTTACTGCTTTTTTGTGGCTAAATTCCTTTAAGAAGCTAACTTCAATCCATGCCTCTATTTATTTTTCTCTCACTTTCTTTTTAATTCTATAGTCTGCCTTCCTACTTCATCATTTCATTGAAATTATTATTTCTAAAGTTACCAACGATCTTTTAAATGTCCTTATTTTTCAGTTTCCACCTTTATTGACTTCTCTGAAAGCTTAAGACTATCATTCATCCTCTTATCTCTAGATTTTTGTGACAGCACTCTATCTTGATTCTACTCATACTTATCTGGCTTTCTTCTCAATCTCCTTCATCCAGGTCATGCCTGCTAACAGTGGATGTTGTTTAGATGTTGTCCTGGACTCTCTTCTCCATTTAGATTATCTCATTAAATATTTTAAATTCAACATATCCAAAACTAAAATTATTCCTCCCTCCCCTAAGTTCTCCTTTCCTCCTAACTTTGTTATTACTGTTGAAAGTACCATCACCTTCAAGTTCACTCAGGTTTTCCTTCATATACAATCTGTTGTGAAGGCCTATTGATTTTACTATTGTGAAATCTTTTGCACGTGCCTTTTCTCTTCTGGCATTGTCACCACTTTGACCCAAGCTTTCATCTCCCCAAGCCTTGAGTACTACAATAGCCTGATGGTGGAACCATGACCCATTTTTCCTCTGCCAGTTCATCCTCACACAACTATCAATGTGATCTGACATCATATAGGTCTGACCATATAATTTCCCTACTCAACAAACTTTATTAACTCCCTATCACCTCCAGAACCAAATATAAAATCCTTTGTTATTCAAAGCTCTTCATTACCTAGTCCTCCTCCCACCTTTCAAATCTTTTTATATTATATTTATCCCCTTCACTTATTCTGTGATCTAATAACATTGTCCTCCTAGCTGTTGCTCACATGAGACATTCCATCTCTCTTTCATAGCCAGAAAGTTCTCCTTCCTCATTTCCATCTCCTGTCTTTCCTGGTTTCCTTCAAATTACAGTTGATATTCCATTTTCTATTAGAATCTCCTTAAATTCTAGTGTTCTTCCTTTTTTTTTTTTTTTTTTTTTTTTTTTTTAACATTGGTGAGTTAAAGTGGTGTTTACTCCAAGCATGTGAAAATTTTCCTTAAGGCCATGAATGCAGTGCTGTGGAGCACTTAGAATCTGATCAAACAGTGAATACATTAAAATCTAAATCCAGATTTATGGTGCCATGAAAAGAGAACTAAAATATTTAAGAATCCAAGTGGTCTGTTATTTTGCCTTTTAAAAATTTTCCCCATGTAAAGGTCCAGCTATAGCTCCATTTAGCAAATCACTTGTGCTATGAAAATTACAGATTAGAAATATGGCCTCTCATTTGAAAAGAATAAGTCTTGTAAGCCTCAAGTCTCTTGAAAATGGATTATTCATCAAGAACAAGCCATGCCAGCTTATCTTCATTTCCTTTAGCTTTTACATCTACATGTTTTTGCAAATAATATTATGGCTCTGCTCTCTCCTCCCTCCGGAGGATCTTCTTGTTGGTCAGAACCATAGGGGAGCTACTGCATAGCAGTCTGCCACTGCACCATCTTTATTCTACATTCTCTACGCTGAAGCTGAAGCTGAAGCTGCAAGTCTTGTATACAATTAACAGTTTCATCATGCATCTGATGATGAGTTCCAGAAAGCTGACATCAAAAAGCACTCTCAATGTAGGCACTTCATTTGCATACTTCAATTTTATTGTCACAACAAAATATACAACTAATTAACAAGATATATATTTTATATATGTATAAAATATATATCTTGTTAATTAGTTGTATATATATAGAGAGAGATATATACATATAATCTGTATATATGCATATATATGGATATATATTTATTTATATATGTGTGTGTGTGTTTAATTATGTGCACATATGTTAGGATTCTTACAAGGTACTTATGCACTAAGTTCACACCTTTAAAGGAGTTCAAACCTTTAAAGGAGTTTGCTCTTTGGTTCACACATTAGACTTCACACTTTTAAAAGAGCATACTTTTAAAGAACTCCCACAAGTGCAGGGAGTACCCACAAGCCTTTTCTCTGGGAGGATATAAAAGCCCACTCTCTGGGAGTCTCTGGGAGTGAGTCAAGGGGAGAACTTCAGGAAAGCTCAAGGAGATTCAGAGTTAGGATTCAGTGGATTCACAAGTCCTGGAGATTCACAAGTCTAAAGGAAAAGCCTGCTCATGGACTTCCAGGAGATTCACAACTAGGATTGAATTCTGGGAAACCCACAATCCCACACTCTTGGAGGCAGAGCCTGATTCATTCCCAGGTCTACCTTCATGCTGGCTGGAGGCTTTGGATTCAGAGGGAGCTAGAGACTGAAGATTCAGGATTTTGAAGGACACAAAAAGAGGATCTGGACTACATTTTGGAAGTGAACTGAAACTAAGGCTGTCTCCAGAAGCTCCCCAAGAGATCCGCACCCAGAAAACAATTACAATCTAGAGAAAAAGAACATCACACACATATACATATGTATGTATGCACATATGATAATCTTCATAGAATTGTGTAATTTTAAATCTGGAATAGAACCTAGTCCTTTACTTTATCTAATAAAACAAATATAATGGTACCTATTTTATCAGGGTTATTAAGAGAATCAAATGAGATCATATTTATCTAGTTCTTAGTACAATGGCTAGTACGCAGCAGACAATTAACAAAGGCCTGCCTTTTTTCATTTTCTTTCTTGCCTTTTATCAGTTTGTTTCTCAAACTGAGGAAAGATCCATTTGCCAATCCTGAAGAGACTTAGTCCAAACTGTTTTATCAATGAGACTAATCTAACAAAGCATTTAATTTCAGATCATTTTTGACCATGAGTTTTTTACCTTTTTATGTGTCATAAACTTCAGGCCCCTTCTCAGAATAATATTTCTATATGAAAAATTCTAAATAAATTAAATAAAACATATAGGATTAAAAAAGAAATAAATTAAATCAAAATACAGTTACTAAATTATTTATTTTTAAAAACATGTTCTCAGACTTCAGATTAAGAGCTAAAGTAATCATTTTAAATTTTATTTTTCATATTGTCAAGGCAATACTGTGTTATAAACTTTCTATTCTGAGTCAAAAGCACACTTAATAGCATAGTAGACAGAATGCCAAAACTGAAGTCATGAAGACTCATTTTCATGAATTCAAATCCAGCCTCAACTACTTAGCTATGTGACCCTGAACAAGTCACTTAACACTATTTGCTTCAGTTTCCTCACCTGTAAAATGAGTTGGAGAAGAAAATGACAAACCATTTCATTATCTTTGCCAAGAACACCCAAAATGGAGTCTTAAAGAGTAGGACATGACTGAAATAATTAAACAATAACATTCTGGGCCAACATATGTTCTACAGCAGAAAGAGGCCTGGCTCTGGGCCTGGATTCAAATCATACCTTTGATGTTACTATTTTAGACAAGTCATTTATCTTCCCTAATATTCAGTTTTCTTATCTGTACAGTAACTATTTAGTCAAAATTACCTTTAATGTCCTTTTCACCCTTGAAACTATGAGCCGATAATCTCTCAACTGCTCTCACTTCCTTCTCTTTCTTTCCTGAAGAAGACTGGTCATCACTGTGCTTGTTAATGAACAGAATTCCATTGTACTGACTACAACTAGAGCTGTGTTGTTCATCATTTCTGTGAACTATTTTACTTCCTTGCTGCAGATCTCTTTAATTAGCTGGGGGGAAGAGGGAGGGAGTATAGAAACGAAGAGTATTAAATCAAATATATTGGGGATGATTCTTTCATTCCTACATGGACATCTTCCCCCTTCCTACCCTCTTTATGATAACTTGCTGACCTTGTCTTGATACTGCATCTGGTTGCAATTACTACATTTTGTTAGGCTGACAAATTTTAGTAACATGGACAATGAACTTGGTTGCAATCAGAACTGCATTAAAATCTAGAAATGAAGTGTAAATCATTAAACAAAAATATTTCTCTCCCTCCTTGTCTCCACACTACTCTTCCCTAACCAAAGAAGTGTTATATCAGTTTTATGGCTGTTTAAAAAAAAAAAATCAAACTAGAAATCATTTCTCTTAATTCTTAAGTAATTCTTTTGCAAAATAAGTCTGGTATCCCATAAAACTTAATTTTTGCTGCTCAATAGCTTCTTCTAAAACTTTTTCCCATATACTTGGTAAACTATAAACACACACACGTATGTAATGTATGTATGTACATATATGTATATATATATATATTTAATGGCATTGAATATAAAAAAAAAAATTTAAAGACACATATATAGTTAATATTTCTAAGTCTGCCTTTGTCCTGAAATCTAGGCTAATCCTTGTTCACAAAATATCTCTTATCAGAGCCCATCACAACCATGGGCTAAGTCTTTTAACACAATGTGACTTGAGCAAATCTCCCTGACCAAAAATGTCTTTCCACAGAATTAAGACTAAAGTGGACAAGGATGATAACCACTGAGGATTAAACATGAAAGGGGAGAAATAGTATTTACTCTTATAATACCCTTGTTTTTTAATAAGTGCTCTTCAAACAAAGAAAATATTTATTTTGTACTAAGTTATTTAAAAGAGAAGACTCAAAACCTCAGGAGGATAATAACACAAAAAGATGCAATTTTTATTTATTGTGGAGCTACAACCTTGTGCTGGCTGTGTCTTATTAACAGACATGATACTAGAAATTCTTTCTTACCTTTTGGGCTAAAGCATAGTATTATTAATAATGATGATGTTATTGAAACAACACTTTGGGTTTTCTTGGCAGAGTTACTGATGTGGTATTCCATTTCCTTTTCCAGTTCATTTTAGAGATGAGAAAATAAGGCAAATACGGTTAAATATCTTTCCCAAGGTCCACAGCTGGTAGGTGTCTGAGGTCAGATTTGAATTCAAGTATTCCTGACTTCAGATCTGGCATTCTATAATGGTGCCAATTAAATAACAATAATAGCCAGCATTTACATAGTGCCTACTATGTGTCAGGAACTGTGCTAAATACTTTAAAATTTTTATCTTAACTGATCTTCATAATAATACTGAGAAGTTGACATGATTATCCTCATTTTATAGATGAGGAAACTGAGGCAAGCAAACATTAAGTGCCTTGCTTAAGGTCATATGGATAGGAAGTCTCTCAGGCTGAATTTGAACTCAAATCTTCTTGGCTGCCTTGTTTTCTGAAATTAAATACAAGCATATAAGTGTATTTAAATATAACCTCTAAATAAATGGGTAGAATCAGTGAATATTCCCTTTAGAGAGCCCTGAGGGAATAAGAAATAGAACAGGTAAGTTGTATATAGAGAAAGTATATTAAAATAGAAATCATTTCTCTTAATTCTTTCAGGTAAAGGTATTTCAGGTAATACAGATAAACATCATAGCCAAGGGATAGCCTGAGGATACCAGAAATCTGAAAGAATAGTGAATAAAAGAAAGAAAAGAGGGAATATGATAAGAAGAGTTTGAAAATGCTACTTACTCTCTACAGCAGCTGTTTGACTCCTCAGAGGCAGCATGGTATAATAGAATACTGGATCTAAAGCCAGGAGATACATAAAGTCAATTTCTTCCTTTAAGACTTACTATCTGAGATCCAAATACCCTTCCCTTTAAGGCAATCATAATGTCTTCTCAATATTTCAAAACTTTGATCCTACTTCTCATGGCTTATCTGCATAGGTAAAACAGAACCCAAGTCTAAATAATTATTTTAGAAAAATATAGGTATAAATTAGGAGAACAAAGAACAGTTTTCCTCTCAGATTTCCTGAGAAGGGAGGAATTTTATGGACAAAGAACTAGAGAACATTATGAAATGTAAAATGGATAGTTACTTTTAATTATATTCAATTAAAATAATTTTGCACTATCAAAACCAATGCAGCTAAGTTTACAAGGGAAGCAGAAAGCTGGGGGGAGGAGATTTTTTATGGTAAAAATATCGGTAAAGAATTCCTTCCCCTCCTCATCTCCCACAAAGGGTTTCAAAATTGCTCTAAATTTATTACATGATTGAGCAGCTTTTTCTTGAACTCTAGTTGGGTAAAACTTGACATAATCAAATTGATCATTCACCCAGAAACTTTATTACTGCCATTAGCATACCTGTCATATTGTTGTTAGTCAGAATGTTTTGACAGTCTCAGGAAAGAATGAGGGTCTCAGAATCTAGGACAAATAGATGTAGATTACCATCTTGGAAAGAAATTAATAACAGAGGAGAAAAAAAAAACAATAACAACAACTTTGATCACATTCCCAAATGAATAGGTTTATTCCTTTTCTCCACAGGAAAAAAACAAAACAAAACAAACAAACAAACAAAAAACACTTACAAAACAGTCATGTTTCCTATTACTTGAGATCTACTCTGAAACCAGAATTGGCCAATAAATCAACAAGCATCTATTAAAACACTATTGTGAAGCAAAAATTATATAAGGCACCAAAGGTACAAAAACAAAAACAAAAGTTTCAACTTTCAAGATTTTTATGTCCTATTAAAAGAGAAGACAATGTATGTGTACAGACATGTATGTTCACACATGTATACATGCACAATGCTTATGCAGACATCCATATGTACATAGAAGTGTTCCACATATATATGCATATACATGCATGCACACAAATATGTGCAGAATAAACACTAGTTAGTTTGGGGAAGAAGGAAACTAGCATCTGGGAATATCAGGGGAAGGTTCATATAAAAGTAGAGTTTGGCTGAGTCTTGGAAAAAATGAGAGATTTTAACAGGAGGAAGGAATACATTCCAGGTGTGGAAAATAATGGCCAGGACATTTGAAGCCTTTGATGATATACTCAATGCTCATATCACTTTGTGTTTTTTCCCAGTTACATTTTTTAAAAATTAACATCCATTTTAAAAACTTTTAGTTTCTGGGACACTGATGCATTGTTGGTGGAGTTGTGAATGAATCCAACCATTCTGGAGAGCAATCTGGAATTATGCCCCAAAAGTTATCAAACTGTGCATACACTTTGATCCAGCAGTGTTACTACTTGGGCTTATATCCCAAAGAGATACTGAAGAAGGGAAAGGGACCTGTATGTGACAAAATGTTTGTGGTAGCCCTTTTTGTAGTGGCTAGAAACTGGAAAATGATTGGATGCCTATTTGAGAATGGTTGGGTAAATTGTGGTATATGAATATTATGGAATATTATTATTCTGTAAGAAATGACCAGCAAGATGAATACAGAGAGTCTTGGAAAGACTTACATGAACTGATGCTGAGTGAAATGAGCAGAACCAGGAGATCCTTATACACTTCAACAACAATACTGCATGAGGATGTATTCTCATGGAAGTGGATATCTTTGACAAAAAGAGGACCTAATTCACTTCCAATTGATCAATGATGGACAGAATCAGCCATACCCAAAAAAGGAACACTGGGAAATGAGTATGAACTATTTACATTCTTGTTTTTCTTCCCAAGTTATTTTTACCTTCTGAATCCAATTCTTCCTGTGCAACAAGAGAACTGTTTGGTTCTATACACATATAATGTATCTAAGATATACTATAACGTATTTAACATGTATAAGACCGCCTGCCATCTAGGGGAGGGAGTGGAGGGAGGGAAGGGAAAAGCTGGAACAGAGTGAGTGCAAGGGATAATGTTGTAAAAAAAAAAAATACCTATGCATATGTACTGTCAATAAAAAGTTATAAGAGAAAAAAAAACAAATTTCAAGATCTTATGCTCAGAATAAACAAATATAGCATGCAAAAAAAAACTATTATGTTGACTGGGAAGCTCAAAACAGAACACAATGACTTAAAAATATCTATAAGCAAAGTCTCAAAGAAAAATGAACATTATATTAGTCCAACAATAATTCCTACAAGAGCTAAAAAAAAGAGATTTTTTTTAAAGAGCCCAAAATAAATAAGTAAATATCAAATAAGATAGGGGCAGCTAGATGGTGCAGTGGGAGAGCACTAGCCCTGAAGTCAGGAGGGTATGAGTTCAAATTTGTCCTTAGACATTCAAGAGTTGCTGTATGTGACCCTGGGCAAATCACTTAATCCCAATTGCCTTGCAAAATTTAAAAAAAAAAAAAAATTCACACCCCTCCCCTCCCCGGAAAAAAAAATCAAATAAGAGTGGTAGAAAAAAATTGGGAAAAGAAATGAGAGCAATGTAAAAAAAAAAAATCATGAAAAGAGAACTAATAGCTTGGTAAAAGAAGCACAAATACATACTGCAGAAAATAACTCCTTAAAAATAAGAAATGTCCAATTGGTAAAAACATAAAATTTCGCTGAAGAAAATAACTTCTTTTAAAAAAAATCTACTTTTATTTTCACCATCCTAATCCCAACCCTCATCATTTTATACCTGGACTACTGCAATAATCATTTTATATTATAAATTTTTTCAATAATTTTGATTGACAAAAAAACAATAAAAATAATTTATTGAAAAAAAACTTAGTTTCAAATTCTCCTTTTTATTTTATATTTCTTTGGTATGTAACCAATATTTACTTAGAGAACACATTGAATCTGGGAGAATGCAAGTTCCTTGAGGGCATGGACTGCCTTTCTTCTATATTTGTATCTCCATATATACACAGTATATACTTACAATTGTTGATTGGTTGGTTCAGTGTACATAGTTTTGACCTCTCTGCTTTGAAACAGTAGCTGCCAATAGATACTATCTGTTCCTTATTGCTACTATTTCTTGTTTCCATGTAGCTTCTGAGTTAGGCTTATCTCAGGTGATAGTCCTAATTCCCATTTGTGCTGATCCCCATTCTGTGCCTAGTATGGATTATTGCTCCCTTTTGATGGTCACAAATCCTTCATATGAAGATGTTCCTTAATCATTCACACACAGTGAATCTGTGTTGTGGCCACACATTACCTCATTTGCTTTTGCATTCTTGTCCCAGGCATTCTGGAGAAAAAACAGTGCTTTCCCAACACAATAGGGAAAATATAGGACCTGAAGTGAGAGTTTCAAATCTTGTCTTTCCTTCTTACAACCTTCATGTCTAGGGACTGGTCACAAACTTCCTGAACCTTACTAGTCTTATTTGTAAAAATGAGGGATTTGAATAAAGTTTCAGAAAGTGTAAATTTGGATAGAAATTCATTACCTTACTGTTTTGTCTAAGTTCAAACTGAAATTTAGCATTTCCCTTGATTATGAATGGAGGCAACACATTTATTCTGGGTAGAGATCCAGAGGCTTTCTTATACTGCTGAAGGGATCCATGACACAAAAAAAGGATAAGAATCCCTAAACTAGGAAGTCTCTGAAGTTCCTTCCAATTCTATCAATTATCCAAATCTTTTCTAGTTATCATCATCCCTACTTTACATGAGGGAATTGAGATGCCAAAAGATTAAGCTTTTGCTTAAACAACTAGTCTGTACTGGAAACATGAATCATAACTAAGAATCTGCCCACTGCTCTTCCTGCTAGACATAATCATCAAAACACTGATAACAATGCCTGGTACACAATAGATGCTTAATAAGTGCTTTTCTCCTTTTCACTCTTCCATGCTCCTATAGGGAGTGAATGGGAAGCAATGTCTGGAAGAGAGGCAGGTGGTTAAAAGGAAGGGTTTAGATTAGTGTTTTCTCATATGTCCCAGACACATAAATCTTTCATAAGAATTAACTCATTGTTGAGTCAGACATGGGTAAACAAGTAAAGATAAGCAAACCTCTAACAATGTCATCCATTTTACTGAACAATCACTTTGGACTAATACTCCTCTAGTGTCTGCAGCTTATGGCAGGAAATTCAGATAAAAAAACAAATAGAAACTCAAACCTAAAATAAATTCAAACATTATATTTCTACATCTCAGTAACATTCAGACTTGGGGTAAAGAGAGGAATTTTTTTTCATTATTAAAATATGATGTTTGTACTCTCAAGTCTCAAAGGGGTCAGTCATGTTTATTATTTCAGGTTATGGCTTCCTCTTACTTAATCAATTAAAAATAATTTATTAAGCAAGGGAAGTGACCCAATCTATTTCCTTTTTATGTTGCTCATCATATTAAAACATTTACTAAGGCAGTTTGGTGGTACAGTAAATATCTAGAAGTCTGGAAGACCTGAGTCCCAGTCCTGCCTCATTCATAAGCTATGTTTCTCTGTGCCAATCACTTTCTGTCTATCTCAATTTTCTCAACTTTAAAATGGAGAAAATAAAATAAGAGTACCTAAATCTCTGTATTGTTGTTAGGATGAAATGAGATAATATTTTTAAAGCATTTCACAATCTTTAAGTACTATATAAATGCTAGCTATTATTTTCATTGGATTCTAGAAAAGTGTAAGGTAAGACTCAAGGTCTTTAAGCATTTATGATATTGAAAGAACATTGATATATTTTCCTTTGCCTTCCTTTCCAGAGGCAAAAAGATCAACAGATATGGAAAATTGCTCATAACATTTTTGATATGTTAAGTGGTTTTCTTAAATTATTTTTCTCACATTGCTCATTTTTAGCCTATATCAAATTGATTGATGTCTTGAAGAAGGGGTAGTGAGGGAAAGAGGTAGAAAAATTTGGAACACAAAGTTTAGCAAAGGTGAATGTTAAAAATTATATTTGTGTGCATTTCAAAAATCAAAATATATTGAAAAAATATTTTTCTTACTTTTCTTTTTCTTCTTTTAAAAAACTCTTTGTTATAAGAGATGATATTCTGGAAAGGAAGGATGGTTAGGGAAATGTATAAAATATAATACAAAATATAGTAAGAAAAAGCTACAAGAAGAAAGGAAATAAAGAGAAAAGGAGGGCAATAATAAAGAAGGAGGGAAGAAAGATAGAGACAAACAGGCAGACAGACAGACAGAGATACAATGGAAGACAGGAAAGGCAAGCAAGGACATAAGGAAGGAAGAAGGAAAAAAAGGAAAAAGGGAAGGAAGGAGGGAGGAAGAAAGGAAGAAAAGAAGGAAGGAAAAAAGAAGAAATGAAGAAACACACTGGCTCAAGGCTTGGATATTAAAGGATGTAAAAGAGGCATTAAATTCACCTTTATCTGTTCTATGGCAGAACAATTTCTGAATTTATTTTCTTTCTTCTCTTCCCAATTTCCATCCCTTACCCTGAAATAAACAAAAAAATAAAGATACCAGATTTATATCCTATCTATTTAAACATCATTAAATTTCTTCTTTGCCTCCAGGGGATCAGAATGAAAAAGTCTACTTCTTTTAGGATCTCTCTTTTGTACTGATCAATTACAGGTTGGTTTTTCAGATGCCCTGGCTGAGTCATAAATTTTGATTAAAATTTATGTTTTATCACAATTTTCCATGACTCATTCATGATCTTTCTAGAGATTTACACAATGAACCCCTGTCCTGCTTATCCAATAAATTATCTTCCCTCTTTTCTGAATTGTTTCAGCACACATCTGTATTTATTTGTGTCCAGTTCTATCTCTAAAGAACTCCAAATTTTCACATAGCCAAGTCTGTTTCATCTTTTTAACAGTATTAATTCAGAAATTAGTATTTACTGTTACTCTACTATATGTTTCTTTCATCTTCTTTCATTTTTCTGACTATGCTAGAGCCAACTGAATAATTTTGCTACAAATTTACTATATGGTAAAAATTTGAGTAAGTGAATGAATGAATGAATGGACTTCTTTTAACTACTTACTATTTGCCAAGCACAGTGCTAAGGAAGCACAGAAAGCTCTTGCCCTAAAGGAGCTTACATTCTAATATGGCATCCCTTCTCATACTTAGAGAACAGAAGAGAGATTCAAGTCCAAGACGAAAATGCTACTTTATTCAGCTAACAACAACAACAGTAACAAAAGATAATTTTAATGAATTCCCATGAGGATTATAAGAAGCAAATTTCTTTTCTAAGAATATACTCCTTTTGGCAGAATTCACATAATAAGTCAATAATTGCTTCTGTATGCCCAATTAATATAATGTCGGAGTGAGAAGGAACTTTAAAGGAATTTCTAGCCCAACCTCAATCTATGTAAGAATCCTTTACAACATAGCAAGCAAAACCAGCCTTTTGCCTATAGATCCCTAGGGAAGAAAAAAATCTTTGAAGTTTCCACTCATTACACTTAAATATACCAAGAAGACAAAGCCTAATTCTTCTTCCAGATGATAACTTTTCTAATACTTGAAACCTTCTATTACATGAAGCCACCATCTTAAATCCTTTCTTCTCCAGACTAAACATCCACAGTTCCTTTAGTTCATATTGTATGTTCTTCAAGCTATCATCATCTTTTCTATATTTGTTTTTTCCAGGAAAGAGTTCAGCTGAAATATCATGTAAATTTTATTTTCTTAGATGCCATTATCAGAAGCACATTTGTGTTTTCTTCTAAAAGATAGGTGGAAGCAAATGGGAATGATTGAAAATATCATGCAGTTTTCTAAGTCCAATCCATCCTGAACTCATCAAGGTCAATATTGAGCCTAACCCACTTTCAAAGCCTATCTTGATATGTGTCCTTATCAGCTTTTTCTCTACTTGTGTTATCTTATATTTACTTATCTATTTACATTATATCTCTTCCCCCAATGCTTCCTTCAATGGAATGTAAGCTTTTTGAGATCAGGAACAATTTTATTTTTGTCTTTCTATTCTCACAAGTAGCACAATGTCTTGCATGTACTTTATAAATGCTTATTGAGGTGAATTGAATGGTTTCAAATACTCCTATACATTATGCCTCTTACAAGGTAGCATAAGTTGACATTTTTGCTACCCATATCCAATTCATCATATTATTTATTGATGTGGAGCTTGCAATCCATCCTGACCCTAACATCTTAAAAAACAAATTGGTTTCTAACATGAACCAACAAGATGAGGAAACCTAACATGAGTTCCTCATCTTGTATTAATTAACTTTACTTTTCAATTCATGTAAATTAAAAGAAAAACCTACATTGAGATGATCACTATTATTCTCAACTGTTCCATTTTCTTGATCAAAATCTTTGACATTCCTCTATTTGACTATAATTTCATGCATCCCATCTCTCCCCTAACCTTTCTTCCTTAGTCTTTATTCTCATAGAGTCTATGTCACTCCACTGCTCAATAATCTTCATTGGCTCTTTTTTATCTATAAGATTAAGATATAAATCTCTCTCTGGGACTTTTAAAGCCCTTTATAATTTGTTTCCAACCTATCTTTCTAGCCTCATTATATTTTATTGCCCCTCTTTTACTTTACCATTCCGCTAAACTAATTTTCTTTCTATTTATTGCATACATAACTCTCTATTTTCTATCTTCATTTCTTTGTACTGACTTTTGCCAAGAATGTCTTACCTACTTATCTCCACTTCGTGAATTCTTCTCTTTATTCTAAGCTAAGGCAATAAATTCTGTAGGAAGGTTTTTCTGATCACCTCAATTGCTAGTGTCTTCATTCTCAAACTATTTTATATTTAACTATCTTTCTAACTTTATAATTATTTGATATAATATGTATTATATAAAATTATTTGGTACACATACACACAGAGAAACAGTGTTTTTGTTTCCTTCCACAGAATATAAGCATTTTGTGAGGAAGGATTGCTTCATTTATTGTATTTGTTACATCAGCATCTACCATAATATCTAACACGTAGTAGAAACTTAATAATAATCTAATGGTTGATTTTTACCAAATGCAACAAGTTGAAAGAATAAGCAAAATTTTGTAGAAAATTTCAAAAATGGATATATCATCTTCAACTGAAGAAAATAGATGAGTACTTCACGAAGGAAACAACACCAAAGTCGGGCCTTGAAGGAAATCATTTCAGCAAGTAGAGACAGATTAATTCGAGCTCTAGGAATTCCAGGTCCAAAAGCAAGGAGTATGAAAGAAAATAGTGTGGATTAAGGTTGTTAAGGTAACTTGAAGCCAATTTGCGGAGGACTTTAAATGCCAGAATCATGAGTTCATATTTCATTTGATAACAAATTTGATAAGCAAATGAAGATTTTTGCATGGAGGAGTCATATGATTAGAATAGGATATTAGATTGCACAGATGGCAGCATAGATGAGTTGGAGAGGCTTAAGTGTGGAGTAAGGAAGGCCATTATGAAGCCTGTGGCATCTTCCATCTTGCATGAGTACAGCTCTAACAGTCCCTATTCCTCTTATTGATTTTTGGCTTTCAGCCTAATAAAAGCCTTCATATCCTGCCTGGTCCAGGAAAGCTACACAAAAAGATGGTTGGGTGCTGCTTGTATCAACACTCTGGATGCAATGTGCCCCCAGAGACAAAGATAAAAGAATAGAGACTTTTTTTTTTAGAAAAATATCTAAAGTTTTCAACCTGACCATTTGACCATAAAGAATGAAGACTAACACTAGGGACAGTTCTAGGAGGCAGATGAATAATGAAGCTATGTAGCTTTGAGGTCCTATTACATAGATGAAGAATGATAGCTGAACATCTTGTCTTTCCCCCTCCCCATAGCAAGGACATATTAAACAAGTACTTTAGGATACTCCTACATGGCACTTAAAAGGCACTATAATTCTTTAATATAAGTGGTCAGACAATATAAAGTAATATCAAAAATAAGAATTGCAAACTATTATGGGCCAGAACTTGAAACAAGTACTAAGTAAAATTGAGGAGACAATGGTTAAATCTAGTTTAATACTGATTTAATCCTACAACAAATAATGGTTTCCTAGTGATATAATAATGATATGTTTATATTCAGTGTAGAGCATGTAAGCTAGAAGCCTCAGCTAGGTTGATTTGGAGAAATTCATAGGACAAAGAAGGAGGCAGGAGCTCAAGCTCTGGGAACCAAGGAAAGAGATAGGCCTCTAAGAAAGCTAACCAACCCCCAGGAAAGGAGACAAGACTTTGAAAGAGACAATAAAGGATTTGGCTGTACTTGTGGTGATTACTGAACTGAAGGCTGCTCCCAGAGACCTGCAGGGAAACCAAACCAACAGAGAACATTACAGCAAAACCTTAACTTTAAGAAAATGTGTTACAAATCATTGATAATAAATGATTGTAAAGTGATAAATTATATGTATGTGAGAACAACTTCAATGTGTCACTCTTGCACCCAATAAGTGGGCAGAGATGATAAAAGACAGAAATAGAATTCAAAGGATGTGGGAAAACAGACATACTAATGCACTGTTGGTAGAGCTGTGAATTGCTCTAACCATTCAGGAACACAATTTGTAATTAGGCCAGAAAAGTAATATGATAAATGCATTCAAAGTACATTTCAATTCAAAGTTATCGTTTCCATTACACATGTTTACACATCATGGTTTTGATAAATCATGGGTTGGCATAAGAAATTAAATGGGAATTTGAGGAAAGTTTTAAATAAATTGCAGAAAACATATAAAGGCCAGCTTCATGCTTAGAAAACAGCAATAAAAAAGTGTATAGATAATATTGTAAAATATCAGCATATTTTGTCTTTTAATACCATAATAATTCAGACTTCTTCTCTGGTACAAAGAAAGAGATAAAAATTGTATACGCATTTTCCAAATTTTTCATGCCCCTACCTCTGTGGTGTGAAAGGGATAACTGTAGTAGAAAATTTGGAGGCAGAGGATACATTTTAATCTCAATTCTACTATTTATAACCTGTAAAGCCTTGGAGAAGCAAACCTGTCAGATCTTCAATTTTCTTATCTATAAAATGAAAACACCCAATTATATGATCTCTAAGCATTCTTTCAGCAACAAATTCTATTGTATTAGAAACACAAGCCATTAGATACACCTATATCTGAAATCTGTTCAGTTTTCTAGGACTTGTTATTTTTTTGTAGTCCTACATCACCAACTGTCTGACATATTCTCCATGGGGATATCTCATAGGTATGTCTCAAACAGAACTCATATTCTCCCACCAAAACCCTTTTCTTGTCCACTTTGCTATTTCTAGTTTTCCTATTTCCAAATCCCTAATCCCTAGAAGGATAATATCTTTCTAGTCACTCAAATTAATGTCTTTAGAGTCCACTCTTTACCTCACATTAGTATCACATCCAATTAGTTGCTAAATCATTGATTTTACTATAGAAATTATTAATATTTTCCTAGTTACCTTTGGCTCACAACATGAGTCCTCCATTATGACTTATCCTCTCACTTCACATATTATGATTATTAAGTCTTCTCAATTTTGCTTACATAAATATTTCTTGTGTATTATATATATGAGGGGTGAAGAGTGTGTCCGGGGAAGACTAGTAACTCTAGTGTGAGGGCTGTCAAGACCTTTTTAGGGCTGCTTTCAACATTTGGCATCTACCTGATCCAAGTACACTCATCTGGGGCTCCAAGAAGTTGTAGCCTTTGCAGCAACCACACCCCAGTAAACGGTTTCAGCAGATGGACTAAACCAGGTTGAGGGTAGCAAAAAGGTCTCAAACCCACTAGTGAGTTAAGGAGGTTTTTACCCCTAAGCATGTGATCCCTGATGGAATGAGCAGGTGAGAACATTCTGTTCTAATGGTCTTGAAGCAACTGAAGCAAATGCTATGAAGTACTTAAGAGTTTAGTTAGATATCCAAGGTACCAAGGTCATCGACTAAATCTCAAGTCATCACCAGTCATCTTGACTATCCTGCCATGGGCTGTAATGACTGGAGGAGAGAGTGAGGCTGATGACTTAATATAACTGCCTCACTTAAATCCAATTTATGCATGAATCAAAGGCATTACCCATAACATTTTTTCTATTTTTTACTTATCTCAAAGTCTTGTGGCAACAGGCAAATGATGAAGAAGCAGATATAGGTACACTAAGAGCTACATTCATAACCCTTCCCAGATGGCCCAGGCCATGATATATTTGTCTTCTCACTCAATATAGCAGTGCTATTCAGCAGCCTCTCAGGTGTAGCTTTTGAAGGACCACACTACTCATGTCCTAGTGCGAAGGAAAGGCAAGAAAAAATGCCCTAAAAATCATCCCTTACCCAACTCTGGCCTGACTATTATGGAAGGCTGGAATCCTAACCACAAAAAATATATACAACTTTTGTAAAGTTGATTCCACGCACCTTTGATACATGGAATGTGCACACACTTATAGACAACATAAAATCCAGTAGATCTGAAAGAAAAATAGCTCTTGCTGTGATAGAATTCACCAGGTAGTGTATCCAAATAGCATCCCTGAGTAAAACAAAACTGGCAAATGAAAATCAGCTTACCAAAGTTAGAGTTGGATAAACATTTTTCTCAAGTATCCACAGTGATAGAGAATACCATGAAACTAATGTAGGTTTTGAAATCAAAACTAATCTTCTCAATGAGCTTGTATGCCTACAAAAACGATTGAACAGCAGGCCCATAACAATGTGATTGCCACTTGAAAATGTCACGCCACCCTTATCAGTGCCTATGCTTCCACCATGATAAACTCTGATAAGATCAAAGAAAAAAAATATATGAATACTTGGGGTCTCTTATCATTAATATGTCAGTGGAGGACAAGCTTATAATTCTGAGTGACTTTAATGCTGGAATAGGCTCAGACTACCAGACATGGCAGGGACTCGGAGAAGAATAGAATTGGAAATAGCAACAGCAATGGTCAGTTACCACTAAAGACTTGTGTATAGCATGACTTTCTCATTACCAACACTGTCCTCCATTTACCTGAAAGCAATAAAACTTCATGAAAGCACCATCACAGCAAATATTAGTATTTAATAGATTATGTTATTTTAAGGAGAAAAGAAGTCAGGATATGAAACTGACAAAGGTAATGTATGGTGCAGAGTGCTGCACTGATCATAGACTTATCCTCTTCAAGGTAAATATTCATATTCAACAAAAGCAGCTTTTGTTGAAATCCCTACTAGGCACAATCCTTAACTAAAATTTAATGTCAAGAGATTGGAAAGCTTCTCTGAACAGAAACAGTTTCTTGCTAACTTGGACAGAAAGTTGATCCAATACAAGATTGGCAACAGTAGAGCAGAAAAAGAAATTTCAGAGATTTGGTATACAGATCTTTACACAATGTTCATTAGTCTGACTAAGGCCTTTAATACTGTCAATCATGAGGGCTTAATGGAAAATTATGTCAAAATGTTGTTGCTTGGAGAAGTTCATCAGTATTGTTATTGATTCCATTACAGTGTTTGCTCAGATTCTGGATAATGGACTATGCTTTTGTACTTTCCCAGTCACCAATAGAGTGAAACAAGGAGATGTGCTTGCTACCATGCTTTTTAGCAAGTTTTCAGCCATATTGTCAAATTCCTATAAAACTTCATCAAGATCAGCTATCACACAAGGTAAATTATTCAATATGAAAAGACTATAAGCCAAGACTAAGGTGGAGGAAGTACTGGGGCATGCTTTTTTTTTCTGTTTGTTTGCAGATGATAGTGTACTCAATGAAGCCTCTGAAGCTGAAGTGCAACACAGTATGTATAAATCTCTGCTGCTTGTGCTAATTTTAGCCTAAAAATTAGCAATTAGGAGACATAGGTGCTCCACCAGTAAGCACCACACTAGCCATACATGGAACCATCAGTTAAAGTACATTGAGAAGTTCTGAATACCGTGAATAAGTTACCTTACCTTAGCAGTATAGTTTCCATGGATATACACATTGATAATGAGATTGACACATGTATTACCCAAAGTAGCTCAATATTTGGGAGGATTTGAAGGAAAATGTGGGAGAGAAGAAGTATTAGACTATCAAACTGAAGAGCCATTGTGCTAATGTCATTTTGTATACCAGTGAAATCTATATGGTATACCAGCACCGTGCTCAATTGTTTCCATCTGAATTGTCCCAGGAAGATTCTGAAGATCACCTGGCAGGATAATATATCAGGCACTGGAGTTCTTTTTTTGGGCTAAGCCCCAAAGTATTCAATTCTCTATTGCAGAGAATGCAGTTCCATTGGGCTGGCCATATTGTTAGAATGTAAAACATATGCTTGCTCAAAAGACTTTTATGGAGAATCTAAACGAGGAAAGTGGTCAGAAAAAAATGATACAAGGACATCCTCAAGGTTTCTCTGAAGAACTTTGGATTTTATTGCTAGAATCAATTCCATGACATGAGAGACACTGACACAGGATAGACTGGCATAGCATGACCACACCAGAGAAGGTACTGTGCTCTATGAGTGAAACACAATTGAAATATCTCAAAAAAAAAAAAAATATGAGAAGCATACATTTAGAGATCCACCCCAAATGTTCACATGGACTACTTGTGCCCAATCTGTGGTAGAACATTTCAAACCCTTGGTCTGATTATCCACATTTAAACACACTGTACTTTGAATTTAATATACTGATATCATTTGGACTTCTAGAATGAAGGGCAATAACCCAATTAGAATACAAATTTATTGAAAGAAGAGCCGGTATCATTTTTATATATCCAGCATTTACAACAGTGTTTGACACATGATAGATGATTAATAAGCACCTTGTTAATTGATTATTTGAGGGCTTTTAACACTTCACCATGACACATCAATGTAAACATGTAGGAAAGGTCTACTGATACAAAGTTATTAAAATAGTTTTCAAAAGTCTCTAACTCTCCTTCAGGGAGAGGCTTTAGCATTGTAATATTATGATTATATGTCTCTATACAGACATATATACACACATAGACATATGTACATACACACACACACACACACACACACACACACACACACACATATATATATATATATATATATATATATATATATATATATATATATATATATATATATATATATATATATATATATATATATATACATACATGTATACATATATTTCTTTTGCTACCCAATGACTTTAGGTGGAATAGAAAATAGAGTACTCAACAGCAAAACAATTGTTTGGACATGTATATATATATATATATATATATATATATATATACAGTATTTAATTTATATTTTGACATATTTAACATGTATTGATCAACCTGCCATCTGGGGTGGGGGTGGGGGAGGAAGAGGGGAAAAATTAGAACAAAAGGTTTGGCAATTGTCAATGCTGTAAAATTACCCATGCATATATCTGGTAAATAAAAATTATAATTAATTAAAAAAAAGAAAATAGAATACTCAGCTAAAGTCAGGAAGATCTGAGAGCAAATCCAGCTTCAGATACTTACAAGTTATGTGATTCTGGGAAAATAACTTAAGCCTATTTGACTTAGTTTCCTCATCTATAAAATGAGCTAGAGAAAGAAATGGTAAATTACTATGGTATCTTTGCCAAGAAAAGCCTAAATAGAGTCATGAAGAGTTAGACACAACTGAAAAAAAAGTTACAAAAAGAGTTCCTTTGAATCCCAAAAGATGCTATCTAAAGAAAAGTCTTCTCCCTGCCCCCAACACACTCTTACACTTAATCTCTGCCTTAGCCTCAGTTTTGGCTTATGTCAATGGTAATTTTAAATTTCAATAATGTTGCCAACAAGAGGAAGAAAAAAAAATCACATCATCACTGAATATGAAAGTATACCTTTCATAAAATAGCCACTTCTTCAAAGATGATAAAATGCAAAGGAAAATATTTTGAAAATTGGAAGGAGACAGAGAACTTTTCAATTGCTTTCTCACATATTTGTGATTTGTTTGCTTGTTTGATTGGTTTTGATAGACCAAAGGAAATGTCTAAGAAAAAAAGAAAGCCAAAGAATGCTTTCCACAAAGGAGGGAGTACTGTTCAGGGGAAAGAACTCTAGACTTGGACTTAGAAAACCTAGATTAAAATACTATTTTGACACAATCTTGAGTGGCTCTGGGTACATCACCTTACCTCAGTCTCAGATTCCTCATTTGAAAAATGTCATTAAGGGCACTGTCTGCCTCACTAGATTACAGTAAACAAAGGTTTTGAAACCTTTAATCAATCCATCAATGACCAATTATTAAGTAGCTATCATTTACTAGACATTATGCCAGGCAATTCACTAATTCAAAAGGAGAAGTAAAATAGCCCTTGCCCCATCAGTGAGAAAATAAAATCTGAATTATTATTATTATTATTATGAAATTATATGCTGAGCCTTTATCCTATATTTCTTTATTTGTGAATTTGTCATTCAGTTATTTTTCAGCAGTATCTGACTCTTCCTGATCTTAACTGGGGTCTTCTTGGCAAAGATATGGGAGTAGTTTGAACTTTTCTTCTCCAGCTCATTTTGAAGAAAACTGAAACAAATAAGGTTGAGTGACTTGCCCAGGGTCACACAGGTAGTAAGCACCTGAAGCCAGATTTGAACTCAGGAAAATTAATCTTTTTTATTTCAAGTCTGGCATTTTATCCACTGCTCTATCTAGTTGCCCTCTATTTTAACATGAATAGTTCTCTAATCTATGAAAAGGCAGAGTGATATAATGGAAAGAGTACTAAATCCAGAGTAGTAGAAAGAAATAGCTACTTATTGGCTCTGTGATCTTCCTCAAGTCATTTTGCCTCTATATGCCTCAGTTTCCTCATCTGTAAAAATAAGGATTAGGAAAAGATAAGCTTTAAAATCCTATCTAGCTTTAAATCTAGGATCCTGATGCCCAATTGTTTTCTTTGTCTTTTATATTCTTCTCAACCGCAAACCTACTCCACTTAATTCTTCAGTATATATTTCTGAGAGGAAAAAAAATTCTGATAAAGTGCCCATTTTTTAACATTTACTAGTGTTAACATATAATCTACTGAAAAAAACTTCTGTTCATGAAAAAAAAAAACACACAAGAGAAATCTATTTTTCCCCCTTATGGTTTCTCAGCTGTTCTCAGCCTCAAATTTCTGCAAGGGCAGAGAATAGATCACCCCATGTTGATATTTGAGAAGACAATGAAAAAAAAAAAAAGTAGGAGGGTGTATGATTTAAGGATTTATAATGGAGGAAATGATGGAATTTGGGGTTAGTTTTTCCTTCAAATTAAAATCACTAGCTTTGAAAACTTGAATCCAGTTAAGAAAGAAAAGCAGTGCTATTAGGCTATTAAATAGGCTTTATAGCAAACTGATGGTTTAAATGCTGTGTTTATGGGATGTATAATTACAGTATCATCCCAATCATAAGGATTTCATATGGCTAGGGGATCCTAGGCAGGGCTAGAAATAGGCCAAATCTGATGGCCTCTCTTTGCAGCATATAGATGTGTTGTCATAGACACAGTGCTAAAACTGGTTGACTACAGCATTCTTGTATTGATTGGATATTCATTCATCATAGATGCCCACCAAAGGAAAATGAAGCCAGAAGAGGAAGAGGAGGAGGAAGAGAAAGAGGAGGAGGAGAAGGAAGAAGAATTCTAGCCAAAAAATGACCAACTCTCCCCTTTCCCCGTCCCCCTCAAAAAAACAAAAACAAAAAACAAAAATAACTAGATAGCTTCATGGGATCCAGTTTAGACTACACTCAATCATAGGCACTAATTAAGTACCTATAATGATCCTAACATTATGTATAGGCATTTGGGATGACAAATATAAAGAATAAAATCACTCCTTGCTTTCAAGTAGCTTATGCTTTATCAGAAGTTGGAATTTCATGTCTGAAGAAGAGGAATTGCAACAGTTTATATACATTTATGTGCTTCCATATGTTAGGCACTCTGTGAAGCAGTACAGATAAAAAGAAAGGTAAAAGATTACTTTCAAAGAATTCAATCTAATGGTGAAGACCACAAAAAAAAAAAAAAAAAAAAAAAAAAAAAAAAAAACTATGAACAAACAAGATACATAAAGGACAAACTGGAGATTATCCACAGAGGAAAGCAATAAACATTAAGGGAAATCAAGAAAAATTGAATTTTATCTGGAAAGTGATAATTAACATTCCAGATATAGGGAACCATCAGTGAAGATGACAAAATTGTGGAGTGTAAGGAAGATAAAAAAGACTAGTATCACTGTATCACAGAATATTTGATGGGGTATAAGGATCAAGAAGACTGAAAAGGTAGAAACAGAATAGATTTTGAGGGGCTTTAAATAACAAAGAATTTTATGTTTGATCCTGGAATTGATTTGATTGAGGGGAGGGGTCATATTTATGCTTTAGGAAGATTAATTTGACATATGAATGAAAAGTCAAATGGAGTGTGGACAGACTTGGGGCAAGAAGACCAACTAAAAGAATACTGCAGTTGTCTAAATGTGATATAATGAGAATGGTTCAGTTTAGTTTTAGTGGTGTTAGTGGATCTAGAGCAGATTTCCTGAAGGAAAAAGAAACAAGGCAAGTAGTTGGTTATAGTGGTGAGAGAGTCGAGGATCATCTTTAAATTGTGAACCTGGATGAGTAGGCTGATGATGGTACCTTCAAAAAAAATAGGGAAATTCAAAAAGGGGAAGACTGAGGAATAATGAATTCAGTTTTAGATATGTTAAATTTAAGATATTTATGGAACAGTTGGTCCATGGAGTTGTCCTTCAAATTCAAAAGATTTGAGTAATGAGGCAGGAAGATCAATTGGGAAGTTATTGAAATAGTGCAGATGACAGGTGATGACAAGCGAATTAACACAGCAGCTATGAGATGTAAGGGATACTGTAAAGGTAGAATTAATAAGATTTACCAAATATTAGAGATGATGGGTGTGGCAGAGTGAATGAGATGAATAAAGCTTTCAGCCTGAATGCCTGGAAAGGTGGAATGTCCTGTGAACAGGAATAGTTCATAGGGGGAAAATATGATTTTTTGGGGGGTGGCATATTGAATTCAAAATGCCTGTGAAACATCCTTATAGAGATATCCAACAACTGATGGTGCAAGCTAAAGGTGAAAATAGAACCTTCTTCTAACATCTAAGACTTCAGACTCAGCTCTGACTCTAGATTTCTCTCTCAATATTCCAAGCTAAGGTCAATTTCTTTTGTACACATACCTTCCTATATCAGAAGATGATAGGAAGAACCATACAAGAAAACCAATCTTAAATGGTGATTTTATTAGTGGAAACAAAAGGAAAATTACTTCTTAAATGAAGAAAAATGTTGCTTCTCACAAAATCAGCAAAGTCAGGTCACTGGATAGAATGGTTCCTATTATTGCCTATTCTACCTCCTGACGTCTGTGTTCCCACAGAAACAGGGCAGGGAGGAGTTGTGGTATACTAAACTAAATCTGCTTGTGTCTTTAGGAAGGCATGTTTAAACCAGCTGTTTAATCCAAATGAACAACACTTAAGCAGCCTGATGTAGTGGAAAGCTCTCTTGAGATCTTGAAGCAAGAAAATCTAAGATCAAGTTATGACTTCCTCAAGTACCACAATAGACAAGCTACTTTGAAATGCAGAGCCTCAATTTTCTCATCTGCAAAGTGGTAATAATTGCACTTGAACTAAATAACACATGATTTCATTGAGGGGAACTTTGCAGACAATAAGACAATTTTTAAATATAGTTATTATTATTTTTATTTTCAAGGCATTGCCTTCATTCTCCTAACATATATCTGGACCTCAAAGGGCAGAGGGCAAGGCCTAAAGGATGTAGGCCTCTTACTGGGCATATGTCTCATTTTCCCTGCTTCAGAATGAGTGACTGAGCTTACCAAACTTGTTTGGTATTTTCAAATGAAACTCCAAAGCAGATTAAAGTTTTACCTACATTGTGATTTCATTGCTCCATTTAACTACTCCACTAATTGAAATTATTTCTAAGATAGAGTATATACACAATAAATTATTCTGACTTATGAAATATAAACTTTGATTCTTTCTTGCCAAATATTACATTAAGCTAAACTCCTCCCATTCCTCTCTCCAAACTTTGCAACCTTTGAAAGCCTTTGGCTGCATTTAGTTATTTCACTCCAATGATCTAATCAACAGAGAGAACATGGCAGAGAGTTTTTCTATATATTTATATAAAGGGAGAGAGGCAGTATATGTATGCACATTTATTTATATAATATATATGCCAATAAAATATTGATTTTCAATGACAGCAATGAGGTGAAGGTTATATTTTTATTCATTCCGTATTTAGCACTTGAATACCAAGGACAAATTTAAAACCAACCCATTCTAAGTAATTTTTTTTTTCTTTTCAGAGATACCCAATTGACATTGAGGTAGGTTCTTCAATTGTAGCATCTACTTCCTGACTGAATTAAATTGTAGTAACATCACCATTGAGTGTATTGAAATGTCTCATTCTGTGCTTGGACATGGCAGGTATTCAAGAAATGTCTGTTGAATAATTGTATACATGAGTCAATTAATGAATGAGTAAATGAATGAAGTAGTAATATACTGACAGTATAGCACTTTTATAAGCTACATGTTTCTCAAGAAACAGGCTAAAATAGGAAAAATACTGGAGCCATGAGAAATGACAAATATGAAAAACTTGGGAACACATCTATGAACAAATGTAGAGTGAGATAAGGAAAAATGCATGATGAAAGCAATCCCATAAAGGAAAACAACATTGAAAAATATCAAAATTTTCACAAATGTGGTGACTGATTTTGATTTCATAGGCTTAGCTGTGAAGCATATCTCCATCCTTTTGGCATAGAATTAATTCACTACAGATACAGAATTAAGTATATATTGTACTATATGGTCAATGTTTTGGTTTGTTCTGCTTAAATATATTTAAAGTGAGAGTCCATTTGTTTTGTTTAGTTATAATGTCTTGGGTTTTTTCCCTTCAATAAGAAGTGGGAAGCAAAGAAAATACATTTTTTTAATTAAAATTTTTTTTTAAATTTTAGAGTAAAAAGTAAAGGGATGGGTAGCATTATAAAATAATAACAATTTTTATGCAGTGATAAAATATTCATTTTTCAAATTAAAAAATTGGACTTCAAATCAAGTTACTTTGGGTCAGCCACCTAATATTTGTATAAGCTCAGGCAAGCCACTTAAACTAGCTGAATCTCAGCTTTTTCATCTATAAAATGGGTTATAAATACCTCTATTTCACAATAATATTGTGAGAATTAAATAAAGAAATGCAACATACTTTGTAATTTTAAAACATTGCATACATATATACATTAGTTAATATGTGTATGCTATACTGATAATATACATATTATTATTATGACTCACAGAATAGTTATTACTATGACCATGATATAACCATGACTCACAGAATTTAGAGCTGATAGGGAGGCTTAGAGATCATTGGAGTCCAAATTGTACATAACCAAGAATCCCTTGTTGTATTCTAAGTGGTCTTCTCGGGAACCCACAACATCTACTAAACAATATCTTGATTTTCAACAGAATATAATGAAAGAACATCTTAATAATTTACTTGATATTCTGTCCTGCACATATAGGGAGACTCACTCCAATCAGCAAAGCCTGTATAGTTTCTCTTTATTGTACTACTAGAAGGGAAAAAATATATCAAATGTATATATCTTGCTCAGTTAAAAATGGTACAATCCTGGGAGAGGAGTTAGTTATAAGCCCCCATGGCATTTAGGTCTCAAACCAGGTCTCAAATATACTTCTCTAATGCCCAGTTGATGGTGAGTGATACTGTTCTTTCTTGAAAAAAATAATCCAGGAGCAGTAATATTAGATTTCATTGACATGTGAAGCAATTGTAACAAACCCACCAAGCCATTTGGTTGTGATTTATATCGAGTCAGGGAGGAATGACATCTGGGATGCCTGATTTATTCACTAGCAAAATGCTGGCTGAACCTAAAATAAGAAAATAGAGATTTATGTAACAGATTGCAGAGCGTTAATTTAAGAATGGTTAGGAAACAAGCATACACTATATGGCTTTGCTATGCTTGGAATCACATACTGCAAGTTAGCATTACCTTTCTCAAATGACTAAGCCACATGTCAGACATTATTCTTTTGGGTTCAACTAGAACATTATTCTCTCAATATTCAGTGCTTGACCCTCCTCAAAGTGACTGTTTCATGCCCAAATAAGTCCTGGAATCCTATTACACATTAACTACTATCAGGAAATGTAGAGCCATTCTAAGAAATTCAGGATGATCCCATTAGCAGAAGACAGGTCTGAAGCATGTCAGTTAGGACCTCTCATAAGCATTCACATTTCTAAAGAAACCATGGGTTTTAAAGAGTTAAATGGCTAATTAAGGAATTTCAATATGCAGATCTCTTTTTTCTGCTGAGATACAACCTGAAGTTATTATCAATCAGGATTCCTATTCTTTGGCCAACATTTACCATTTTCTATTAACGTAATCAGTATCCCCCTCAGTATTCTCTACAGGTAGAAATACTCCACATCATTAAAAAAAATAATGATTTAAGCAAGTGCACACAATTTGCACTTTCAGAGGCAAAGAAAATAAGATTTTGGACCATTGTTTTGATCTTTTTTAATTTCCCCCACACCTTGAACGTATTGCTTTGAAAGATACTTCCTGCTGTATAAGCTCTGTGAACAATGCTCATCCTTTAAATGGGCATGCTTGTGAAGTCACCTGAACTAGCAAGTTTCTCTGGGAGTTCATCTCTATAAACACCAATAAGACAGCTATAATGTTTTCATTTCATTGTTTGATTTGACCCTGGTTAGTTTAGTGACCCACCATGTGAAAATAGTCTCAGCTGCATTCTGCCTTCTTATCTAAAGAGGGTAAGTACAAAATTGTGAAGAAACTGCAGGGTTTTTTTAGACAATCTTCTATCTTTTGTTTCAATGATTTTTTTCATTGCCCATGTCCAAGCACTTTGTGTTGTCATGCTGCTTGTCCCCTATATACCAATTACCCAGTGCTAATGCCAATAGAATCAAAGAAGATTTCAGTACGCCATCTTACCCACTCATGCTTTTTCATGCTTTGGACTTCTTTCTTCCCTCTATTAAAGTCTTTCTCTTAGAGGAGCTTTCTATTAGGTGTCTTCCTTGGACAATAGTCCAAGGATAAAATAGTAAAAATTTCCAGGAGATCAAGAAACATATTTTATTCTTTGTTCAAGATGAATATGTGAAATGGAAAGAATATATAACATTGAATATCATAAAAATATTCACTTGTGTGGAAATATACCAATCTGAAAAGAGAAGGATGGGTGAGAATATGTGACTGAAGAGCAAAAGAAAAACAGGGGTTATATCATGGTAAGAGTATATTACAAATCACCTTACCAGAAGAAAAAATGGATAACAAATTCTTGTTACAGGTCACAAAACAGAGAGACTTCAACTATATGTTGTTGCCCACTGGAATCCTCTTTCTATCAAAAAGAAGAATATCTCATAAAGTTGAGATTTACCTTCTTGATAATTTTGACTTTCATAAAGTAGAGAAATCAAAAGAATTTCTATGATTTGGGGCTGGTTAAGTGACTGATAAAAAAGAAAATGATAGAGATCTTGAAAGGCAGTGGTTAGTCAACAAGGCTTCTTAAGCATTTGACACTGTACTAAACTTTAGAGACAGAAAGAAAGGCAAAATCATGGATCCTTCCATCGAGAAGATCACATTCTCATGGGGAAGACAATATTAAAAAGTTGTACATACAAGAAAAAACAAAGCAAATGCAATGTGATCTCAGAGGGAAGCCACTAGCAGTGGCAGAAATTAGGAAAGTTCTTTTGTAGAAGGTAGAATCTGAACTGCCTTGAAGAAAAAGCCAGGAGTTATGGTTGAGGATGGAGAACATTTCATGCTATAGGAGTATTCAATGAAAAGGCAAGGATTTAGAGAGAAGATGGAGTGTCCTATGTAAGGAACAGTAACAAGGATGGCATGGTAAGATAGTAGAGTGAATGGGAGTGTAAGAAGATTGGAAATGGAGGAAGGAGCCAGGGTGAAAATGGTTTTGACAAATAAGCAGATGATTTTATTTTTTAAATTTCATTGTGAAGACAATAGAAAACTTCTGGAATTTACTGAAGAAGGTATTGATATGTTCAGAATTCTACTTTGAATTCTTGAGAGATAAGGAGAACATACCAGATAGAGTTGAACATATGCCATTGATTTCAAGGGAATAGATTTTTTTTAAATCCAAGGATATGATGGGTAAAACATTCTACAAGCTATGATCCTAAAAAGGAAGCCAGTTTAAGAAAAAAAGAGAAGCTCCCGAGAGCTCAGCTCTAGCTAGCCAATAACAATTCATTCTAATAAGGGTAGAAAAAGAAGAAATCTAAGGGAACTGATGCACCTCCAAAGGCATCTGGTTAATTCAGATGGGCAAAGGGCAAAGACAAGAGATAAATTGTCATTAGAGAGATTTGATTTCCATAGAAATTAAAGCCCAGTGACTTACCCAATACTACATAGCCAATATGTTTCAGAGATGGGAGTTTAAATCATGTTCTTCCTGGCTGAATAGAGAAGATTTTTCCTTTGAGAATATAGAAAGAGAATCATGATTACTACAAGACAATGTAGAATCTTGAAGCATACTAAATTAAATTATTTTCCTTTTTTGTGGGGTTCCTAGTTTGTCAGTAATAGACAAGGAAATGATAAACACCATCTATGCAGATGTCAGGAAAGCACTTGACAAAATCCTCTCACACTATCATGAGGAAAGGAGTGTTATTCTCCAAGGACAGAAGCTTATCCACATCCCAGATTGCCCAGTTCATCAATCATAAGTTCTCATTAAAGAAATATAGTTTATGTGGGATTACAGGAATGTTGTTCAATTGTGGGGAGACCACATCTAGGATATCTTGTTCAGTTTTGGACATTACATTTTAGGAAAGACATTTAAGAAAGTTTGTTGACTGACTGGTCACTGTCTTCCAAAGTCTGTCATTTCATCTTCATGAGCCAAGTGACCTTATTAGTCAAAACCTGGTCAAAAAGTCAAAACCTGATACAATGGAAAAGGAATATTAGTCCAAGGACTTGGCATATTTAGTCTAAAAAGAAGATATGATGATTAGATTAGTCTGATTTTGTCCAAAAGTTCAGAATTAGGGGCAGATGGTAGAGGAATCTAGAGTAATATATTTAGTCTTCTGGGAAGATTTGATAATACCATGCATGATTCCAGGGAACTAGTCCCAGGAGTATTGTGGCAGAGCCAACTGATATTACCTTTCAAGTGCCTATTAGTTAAATTTTCAATATGGGCATTAAAACCTGATAAGCAATCCTGCCTCTGATGCTTACTGGCCCAGGACAAATCACATAACTTTTCTGCCTCACTTTTCATGTTTAAAATGAAGAGATTAGACACTGTGATATCTAAGGACCCTTCCAACCCTGTCTGAGCCTCTAAATTGCAAAATGTTCAATTTAAACACAATGTAGGAAAAAAAAATAAAACTACCTAATAATTAACACTGTTCAAAAGTGCAATGAGCTTCTTTAGCAAATAGTCTCTTTGATTGCAGGCTTTTAAGTAGAAAGTGGATGGCTCCTTGCAGAGGGTGTTGTCTGGAGAGTTATTTTTCAGGAAGGGAAGGGACCAAATATCCTGAGATCTTTTCTAATTCTAGATCTTTTCTAATTCTGATTCTGTTGAGTATAGGGATTGCCAGGGATTAGACTCCTTATCTGGGGCCCATCTTTAACCACATGACCTTGTTAATCTGCAAAGCAATGCATTGTCTAAACATCACTCCATGGAATAGTATGGATTGGAGGCAGAGCATGGCATCTCTGTCCATTTTTGCTAGCTCATGCTATATTCCCTTGTTCCACTCTAAAACATAAAACTGATTCTGAAAGGGAACTAATCTTTTTTTTATTTTTCTTAGTAAGTGTTTTCTGAGGCCTAGGAAGGGTCTTAGTGTCTTTTTTTAATCCACTCAGGGTAAACATCTCTTTATTCCTCTATGTCAGTCCCTGGGGGATTTCCTTTCTGCTAGTACTTCAGTTGGCTTTCTTTCCAAAAAACTATTCCAACCTCTCCTGTCTAAGTCATCTAGTAAAACATTCAAGAGCATGTCCAAGGGATGAAAAAACATTTCTCATTAACCTAGAACAACTTCTACAAAATAGAGTGAATGCCTAGGCCATTTGGCAAAGTACAGTCTCACATGCTTTATGCTTATAAACATCCCTATCTTCACCCAGGATACCATCTTTTATAAATTATTATGATTCCCTCTTTTCTCCTCTGAAAGCTGACAAGTTGCACCAGGTATTTCCTTCTCTCTTGGATACCAAAATAAAGTCCTTCCAAAACTTCTGGCTTTTGACTTATATGCCAAGATATAAGTGCCAACCTATGAGTCACTATGCTAAAAGCTATGCCTCAGGGAGGTGGTTTTCATTTCAGGAACTTGGGATAGCTTCCTGGAGACTAAACACTGTGGCATCAATAAACTAGGCAGAAAGAAGGCAGTAATAGAAAAGGAATTTTAACATGTAAATCTCAGTTTCAGTGAATGTATTAACTAAGCATATGTGAATGCAAGGTTCAAGGCAAAAGACTAGCTATTATACTAGTATGCATTTTCAAAAATACTTTGTTTGGAGGCAACCAAATCTACAGGTAAAAAGGAACTTTCTGTGGTCAAGATAGATAGAATGAAAAAGAGCTAGAAGATATAGGTTTAACAACCAGCTTTCCCAGAAGGAAAAAGTATATATATGATATACTTTTTAAATTTAATTTGCAATATTAACATTTTCTACATCACTTTGTTTGACTAGAAATCAACAATATATTAAATCAAGTCCTTATTTGAAGCAATTGACTATTTCTGAGGTTTTAATACCCACACTGAAAATTTAACTAATAGGCTCTTGAAAACTGATAGGGCTATGAGGCTAGTTTCCTAGGATCATGATGTCATCAGTCTATTTGTCTAATAAGAGCTCAGGAGTTTGCTTTAATATCTCTTTGCCCCAAAAGTCTTTCTGTTCACCTACCCACCTTATCCACAATTCTGTCATCTCAATTGAATGTTATTAGGGATTTCCAAACTTCCCAAGTGGTTTGACCTAAGTCAGTTTCCTTTAAAAAGAAAAAAAATGGCTTCTGAAAGGTGGTTGGAGAAACAGGAAAATGACATCTGTTTCTTAGATAATTTTAAACCTGGAAAGAATCAGGGGACTCAAGAGAAATCTGGGTTTGTGGAATAGTTTTTTGTAAATCAGACCTCTTTCTCTTTGCTTTTTACTTTTTTACTCTCTGGTCTCAATTTCTTCTTGTACTTTCCATTTGAGCTGAAGCAACACACACACACACACACACACACACACACACACACACACACACACACGTTGGTTTTTCTCATTCCAAATAATAATTTCATAGCTGGCTTGCAGTTTTACAAAGAGTTTCTTCACAACAATTGTATGAGGAAGATTGTACAAGTCCCAATTTTATAGAAAAGGAAATGCGGAATTAAAAGATTAAATGACTGTCAATCAGTTAGATTTACCAGAATTGCCTCCTAATTACAGGGACCACAGAAAAAATGGTGTTGTCTCCAGTAAACCTAGAGGACTACATTTCTGTTTTATTAATAAGTATTTATAATAATAATAAGGGAATAATAATAATATTAATATAGCATGTACTATGTATCAGGTACTATGCTAAGTATTTTATAGATATGATCTTATTTGATGTTCACAATAATCCTGAGAGGTAAATGCTATTACTATCTCCATTCTATAGTTGAGTAAGCTGATGATGAGGTTTAGAATCGGGGTACCTAAATAAAATTAGGGTTTAATTGAGGTCCAATGTCAGGTTCAGGGTACAGGGAGTCAAATAGAGCTCCCCTGCAACCCCTTTGCATTTGGCGCAAGGATACGGAGTTAAATGAGGTCTAGTGGTGGCGCAAGAGTTCCCTGTAAAGGAATTTACAGACCCAAAAACCTAGATTGATAAAAGAGGTATATTATGGAGTTTGGAAGTAAGTTGAAGGTAGAGATATAAAAGACATTGGAATCAGGATTCCAGTGGGCAGAGATCCTTTGACATGCCAGGTGTAAGGCTGCCATGTTTTGAACCTCTGCAAAGAGAGGGCTCCAGTGTGGTTCTTTTATAGTAGGGGGTTTGGGCTACAAGCTGAAGGGGCTTGTGGGTGGAGTCCCAGGTTGGCTCCTGGCTGTGTTTCAGCCAGGGTTAGAATTTGAATTGAATTTAATGGGTTTCGGGACTGAGGAGTCCCTCACTCAGATAACAAAGAATTGTTTGTTCTTGGGGTGGAGTCCCCTCCCTGAGTCAGAGAAGAAGGAGGTTTTTTTCCTTTAAGGATTTTTCAGAGTTTGGGGGATTTCCTCATTGCTAAGATGAATAGAAGTTAAGTATTCACTGATGTAGTCCCCCCCAAAAAAAACTCCCCTTTCAGGTCATAGTCTATCAATGCTCCCTATATGTTTGGTAACCTCCAGGTCTGGTCAGTGATTTTTATGTTGATCCTCAAATACCATTAGCTAGGAATCATATTTACCATTTTATTCCTTCTCCTGTTGATGAGCTGCTCCCAGAACCTCCATGTTGAGAAAGAACCCAGAGTTTCCATGTTTTATTTTCAGACTTTGCCACCATATTCATGTACATCACCGCCTTTAACCTTTTATTTATTTATTTATTTATTTGTTTATTTGTTTGTTTGTTTGTTTGTTTGTTTATTTTGCATTCTTTTCATTAAGTTTTTTGATATCAAGGCCTGTCTTTTTGCTTATATCCTCAGCACTTAACCCAGTGCCTAGAACATAGTTACCCCTGAGAGCTACTGACAATCCTCAAACCTACTTTGGTCTAACCAAAACATGTAAAGATTTTCCTGAAAAGAATGGACATATGGAACAATTTATTACAGCATCCATGAAGACTGATGAAGCAGACACTGTGGAGCACTTAGAGCTTTGTCCATCATTGAAGATACTAAAGTCATCCCAAACCATCTATGTAATTCTGCCTCACTTAAATTTAATTCATGTGTAAGTTAAGACATTGTCTGTGATGTCATATGTCCTTTTTGAAAAGGATAAACTAGCACAAATAAGTGCTTACTAAATGCTTGCTGACAACTAATCAGGTTGATTTGTTTCATAAAACTGGAAGGGACCTATGAGATTATCTAGTCCAACCACATTATTTACAGATGAGTAAAATAATAACAATATTTTGGGAAAAAGGAAAGATAGAGGTGGATTCAGGGGGAAAGAGCAATCCAAATGTCAATTTCTATTATTTCAAGTGACAGTAAGTTTAAGGAAAAGAGATAAGAAAACTTAAAGATGATCATTATTAAGGGCACAGATTTTGTTACAGTTTAAGAGAAGTAGCTTTGCTTTTCACTTTTATTTTTGGTTTTTGATGAATGTATTAACATCTTGGAAATTTTAGCTAAGTTGGCACAGATAATTCTTTTGGGTATGTTCACCATTCAAATCATCTATTGCCCAGTAAGGAGAACAAGGAGAGAAAAAAGCAATTGTTTCTTTTAACATTTCAAGGCTGGAAATGATGTAAACTGCCCCTGATTTTTGTTGGGGAGGGAGGAAGAGAGAGGGAGGTAGGGAAGGATTGGAAAGGCCCTGATGTAAACTGTGTCCCCTTTAATCTTTGGGGGAAGGGTAATCCTGGGTCTCAAACCCTTCTGCCCTCTGGGAGGGTCCCCACCTGTTCATAGGGGAAACTCCAAGATAAGTAATTTCATTCAATTGGAAATATCAGCCTGGAGCATGGTCAACTTCCTCTATTGAGTTGAAGATTAGTCCCTGGAACTGCTCCCCAGGTTGAGGCCAAAACAAATCTGATTTAACTGAGACCTGTCAATCCATTGCTGCTAATTACTGATCAGAAGTGCCTATAGTGAATAGTGCTTCTCAGTGTAAACTCATCTTAGCAAAAGTCCTAATAGGAGTTTGCCCAGTGATGAAGATATTTCTCTTCTCAGTGTAACAAACCCATTCTTGCCACAAACTCGAGCCTGTATTCATTGGGATTTGCAAATTCTTATGCAAAACCTGCTACTGGCCAATGGGGATCCCATTGCTGCCAGAGGACCTCTCAACCTTCATTTCTCACACCTCAATAGAAAGACTGACCAAGCCCAAGAAAAAGACATTGACAAGGTCTATATCACATTTTGAAGATTATCAAAATCACTCTTGACCACCTATACTCTTCCTCTCTTATCTTTTGGGAGACACTTTGGTTTATTTTGAAAATGTACTGAGTTGGGCATCAGAAGACCATAGTTTTAATCTTATACATTGCTGTGGAACAATCACTGGATTTGGAGTCAGAGAACCAGATTTCAAATTCCTTTCCTACTATTTCTATCCATTTGACTTTGTAAAGTCCCTTCACCTTCAAAGGCTTTAGTTTCCTTTCAAATGAGGGACTTGGTCTAGATGACTTGATCTATTCCATGATCCAAAGATCCTAGATTACTAAAAACAATTTCTAGCTTTATGGACTTGGGCTATTCCAAAAGAGGGAAAAGATCCTAGATTCACTTTAAAAACAATTCTCTAGCTTTATGGACTTGGGCTATTCCAAAAGAAGGGGAAATTTCCCCTTTATTCTCCAAACCCACTTCCCATTGCCTCTAGCCACATCTCTTCCCTCTAACATTTGTTCTTCTGAATGCATCCCTATCTCCCCAGGCTTTCTCTACCACACACTGAAGCTTCTTCTCCTTAAAACTCACTCTTGCACTGGACTTCATATATTAGAAGTACACTTCACCTCTTCAGCTCTCTCTGATTCACTGATTCCTCCCAGAACTTCAATTTAAGAAGGACCAGATCAACTATATCTTACTTCCTTTACAAGTCACACTTCCCACTCTCCAAATTTTCTTTAACAAGAAAGATTTTTTCTCTATGCCAAGCCTTCATCTCATCCTTGTCAGTAGCCTCAATCCCCACTTTTCAGATTTCTTTAATGTTCTGTCTTTTTTCCATTAGAATATTAGCTCCTTGAAGACATAGCTAGCCTATTCATATTACCAGCAATTTACACAGCACTTAGTGCTTAATAAATAGTAAGGGCTTAATAAATGATTGTTGATTGAGTGGCTAACATCTGTGACTTTTATTTCATCCATATTTCTAATAAATTATCCATCACTATAGATTATTTATTAAGTATCAATATTTGCCTGTGTTTTATTATAAGCAATGTTCATAGGACTATGGGATTTAATCCAACAAAATATATTAGATATCATCTATAGAAAATCTCTCATTTCACAGACCAGGAAATTCAGGCCCAGATGAGAACATTGACTTGCCAAATTTTAAGTAAGGGGGGGTCAAGATTTGAATCGACTTCTTTTGACTCTAAATCACTAATTCTTCCACTACAACATGCTTCTTCTCAAGAGAGTTGATAATTTAAATGGAGAATTCTTCTATTATCACTAAATTGAAGGATTATCATCTAATCCCAGACCTCTGCATCACAGGATAAATCAGTTCATATCCTCTTTTATCCAATTTGCAACATGTAAACTATGTAAGGAAAAAGAAAAAAGTAATAATGATACCATTAGATTTAAAACATCTATCAGTGAAAACAGGGACTTTCTTTTCTAATCTTACTCTTTCTCCCAGAACTTAGAATAGGTTTCTACATACAATAGGTGATTAATAAATTCTGAACCAGTGAAAAAGCATCATAAAGTTAAAGTTCAAGGGATCTTTAGACATTAACAAGTCCAGCCCTGTCATTTCACAAATGAGGTCTAGAGAATTTAAGTACCTTTTTCAAGATCATTATTATTCCGATCCAAATTCTAACTTCTAAGTTTAGCTCAAGACTTTCTTCCTCCATGAAGATCTTGACTTTTTCTATTGTATTTTACCACCAATTCCTGCAGCATTTGTTGTCTGTGCTACATATATATATATATATATATATATATATATATATATATATATATATATAAAGAGTCAACCTCAGAGTCACTATGCTTTTTCCCCAGAGCTGTTAGGCAATGTAGCAGATAGAGGCTGGGTCTAGTGTCAAGAAGAACCCGGACTACTTGTGTAGCTTCAGTTCTTCAAACATAAATTGGGGATAATATAATAGCACTTGCTTTACAGAGTTGTTCCATATATAAAGTGACATAATGTTTGTGAAGGGCTTAATCCAGTACTTAGCATATAGTAGATACTAATCAAATGTTTATCCTTTATGTTCCCCTTATTTCTTTTGTATCTACCTACTGCATCTAGTTAATAGTGAGCACACACCAGGCTACTAAGCAATACTTGTGATTTCACATTATTCCTTTTCACAAATTATTTATTTTAAGAAACCTGACTTACTGGTCAGTACCTGTTTGAGACATAGATGACATTTTTCCTTTCTTTTGCACATGCTATCCCTATTCCCTAAATTCTTTCCTGACTTTCCTTTCTCTCCTCTCCTTATTCTCTGGATTCATCCTACTGGATGCCATGCTTCAGATGCCTTCTAATCCTAGACTTCCCTTGGTACTTAAATCCTTTTCACCTTCAAATCCCTGAGATTCCCTTTTCCCATTGGTGAGTTTCTCATGTTGTTCATTTTGGGGAGGTATCCAGATCGATTCTGCTTCAAATTGCCCAGACTTTGATACCTTACTCAACTCTCCCTGCAACTTTTACCTCCTAAGCCCTCTTTTTAGCTTCCTTGTTACCTTCCCCTTGCACAAGGGGATCCTTTTGAGATCAAGGATTGTCTTTCTTTTTTGCTTTTATTTGTGTCTCCATTGCTTAACACTTTGCATAGTAAGTACCTAGTAAGTGCTTGGTGTTTGACTAGGTGACTTCACTTCTCCCTCTTGAAACACCTAATTCCCTTCAAAACTCAGCTTAAGTACTATTTACTATACTTTGCCATTACAAAACAACTTCTTATTCCAAAGTGTATCCACACTCTTACTGACTCTGGATTAATTCTTGTCTCTTAGTCTGCATTCCATTGACAGATCAAGAACAAGGCTAGCCACTTTTCCTCTCAAGGTCCTAAGGAATTTTTCTTAAACACTTTTCATGACATCCCATATAATGTCCAGGTTAGCTCCCTCTTGGCCTCAAGATCAACCAGAGTCAGGATCAGCAAAAGTCCTTGGTCTTTAGGGGGAGAAATAAAGGAGACAAACCTCCACGAGTCTCGACACCCAACTCCTCTCTCCTCCTCATCCTCCTCCAAAGTGACTCTGGCTTGTATTACTCTACCCCCTAATCCTATCTACAATTGTCAGTATACACCAAAAGATCGAGCCAGCACAGAATAGTGAGAAGGGCCATTTTCCAAGCATATGCTAATATTGTCCAATAGGTAATTAGCCTTAAGTGCTTGGTTATCTGATTCCAGCGCATCTATTCAGAGTTTCAGCCCTTTACAATCCCTTCTAGTGTATTCCCCCAATATCAATCACCCATTAATATTTCATCAATGATAGTTGCCCCAATATCAATTGACCATTTATTATCCTCTTAATGTCATATAATCAGTAAGTACTATCCTATTATCATATCAATTAGTTGATCTCTCAATATAATGAACAAATTACATCAATTAACTTTTACACAGGTATATTTACTGAGAAACTAGAGTAATAACCAAGTACAGAAAACCTTTAAAACTAAAAGCCTACCCTCCTTTATTGCCTCAATTGATTGCATGAGGATACTCAAACTTAAAGTGATGACAACCATCATTTCGGATTGGGTATAGCCAATGAACAAGTTTCTTGCTTTCAAAACATGGTGTCTGCTGGACTGAATAAAGTAGGTCATTCCTCAAGGTTGGCTTCTTGCCAGGATTGTCTGTTATGGATAACAGCACACTTTGTTATGAACTGCAGTTGGTGGTCCTTCTCATTTTTCAAAACTTGCAATGTCACAATCTAGTCTGTTCCATCTTCAATATTCTTTCAACTATGATTGGGAAAAAATAAATACAATCATAATAGAAGAAACTTAGCTACTATGCGTACATGGTCACATGTAATGTCCAGGCTAACTTTCTGGAGGACCTTGGAACGAGCCTTAGTCTCAGCAAAATAATCACCATGAGAATAGTCAGAAATAAAGTCCAAAGTCTTTATTGTCCCCTTCAGTCTGTGTCTGTCATTGTTTGACACACTGTCCTCTGCCAGCATTCTGCAGCTCTGCCAGTCTGATCTTAGTGCAGGCAGCAGGAAGCCACCATGAGGATGATCAAAGATAGAATGTCTGTGGCTGACTTTGTCCTCAGTTTAAATACCCTATTATAATCACATCAACTGTAGAATTATTACATCACCATGCTAACTATTAAGTACATGTAAACTAAATAACCATTATTTCATCAATTCTGCTGAGTGAATACCTTGTTTAAAGTATACTTCTTTCAAGTATACTTCTTCAGAGTTCCTGCCCTCTACAATCACATAATAATAGCTCAAGTGAAGAGATAACTCAATCACTGACTATGCTTACAGCTAATGCTTTTGCTATGTTTTTCCCCAAATGAACTTATTTCTTTCATTTCATTTAAAGTCTACCTGGAATAGAGACTGGATTTATGTTTTCAGGTCCTTGATGCACATTCAGTTCTGGTATGATAGCAATTAAAAGTTCCTAAAGCCAAGAAAGATCTTCTCCAGTATACATATATAAGAAACAAGCTCACCAAGTCTTCATGTTAGTCAATAACAGAAAGAGCATGTTATATATGTTCTGAGGACTGGACCCAGTTCTCCCCATCCCAATTACACATGTATTTTATATTTGCTTGTCTCTGCACATGTTTTTCCCTCAGTAATCTCCTTTCCTTTTTTATTGTGAGGGCTGAAGGATGGAGAACTCAGTTCCTCTTAAAGCTTTGTTTTATAAAGAACAGAAACTGGATTTATAATTCAGTTCATTTTGCATCTTCAGTTCTACCTGTTTTCAACTCTCTGGAATAAAATGCCCTGAACTGAGTACCTCTCTGGTCTCCTTCCCCTCACTCTTTCCAGCTTCTTTTTATTTATTGTTTTCTTCCATTAGATTGTAAACTCCTTAAGAATAGCATATTGTCTTTCCTTTTTCTTAATTGTATTCCCAGGACTTAGTATAGTGCCTGGCACATAATAGATGCCTAATAAATATTTATTGTATTGAAATAAACAGAATATCTCAGAATGAAATCAGTTTAGAAAGTAAAGATAAAAGAACATATCATTGACTCAGTGAGGAAAAACAAGATAAGCTAGGAGGAATATCTATTCTTCCTTAAGAAGAGGTAATGTTGAGGAAGATACTGGGAAGATAGTGAAGTAAGTTGCTAAATTTTAAAATCTCCAAATTTCCCTCACAAATAGAACAAATTTGTGTATAAGAGTAAACATAGACTAGTGAAAAAGCAAAAAGACTTGGGGAAGTACAGAGTGCTCCTGATACAACTCAAGAAGATCTGAAGAAAGAACAGGGCCAGAAATTGACCTATGTGAAGTGCAAAACCTCCAGACCAGCTCTGCAGAAACCCTAAGCAGGGAGCCCTGAGGCTAGCTGGTGTGGTTGGAGCCTCAGCAGAAACCATGGATATTTTCACCTCCTGGATAGCTTCAGGAGTTTGGATCTGAGTCTGGGAGGACCAACGAGCCTCAGGTGACTAAGAATGCCAGGCCCAGCAATGCTGCAGGAACAGCCCTCGGGGAGAAGGAACCAGAAGAGGTTCCTTGCATGCAGAGGTAAGGGGCAGGGATTCTGCTGGCACTGGATAGTAGACAAGGGGGAGCTTTTGGTTTGGGATTCCTGGACAGAGGAGTGAGCTGAAGTGAAGCTAGCAGCACCATCCTCCCATCCCACAATAAGAGGTGCTTACACTTATACCTCTTATTTTTAAAAAATGAGCCAGTAAAAGAAGAAGAAACCCAATCATAGAAACTTAGTATGGGAACAGGGAAAGCCAGGGTTTATCTTCAGAGGAGGACACTGAAGTAAAAAGAGCATCTTCTATCCCAAAGAATAATGTGAAATGGTTCTCTGCCCAGAGAGAATTTATAGAAGAAGAATTTTAAAATCAAATGAGACACATTGAGGAAAACCTAAAAAAAAAAAAATCTGAAAAAAAGAAAATTATGAAAAATGTTAACCGATTAGAAAAGAAGTTAGAGTCTCAAAAAGGAAAACAACTTTTTGAAAATTAGAATTGGGCAAGGGGAAGCCAGTGAAGCTATGAGAGATGAAGAAATAAAAAAACAGATTATAAAAATTAAGAAAATAGAACAGGATGTGAAACAACTTAGAAGAAAAATGACAGATCTGAAGAATAAATCAAGAAAAGAAAATATAAGAATAATTAGACTAATTGAAAATTGCAATCAACAAAAGGACCTTAACACAATAATACAAGAAAATTGTCTTGGAATGATAGAGAAAAATAGATATAGAAAAAAATCCATTAATCACCACCTCAATGAGATCATTTGTGAAAAACACTTAGGAATATTATTACCAAATTTTGAAATTGGGAGTTTCAAATAAACTGGTGCTACAATTAGAATCGTACAGGACTTAGCAGTAGTCACAATAAAAGATCATAAGTCCTGGAATCATATCTACTGACAATCAAAAAAACTAGACCTGTAGCCAAAAATATTATCTCCAGCAAAATTATCTATAATACTAAATCAGAAAAAAAATGGATATTCAATGAACTTGAAGATTTCAGGACTTTATATCGATCAAACCCAAAGTGAATAGAAAATTTAATATAAGAGCCAATATCAAAGACCAATTTCAAGGAACTCACCATGGACAAATTGTTTATTTGTTTTACATTGGAAATAAATATCATATGTTTAAAATTGACATCAATAATAGGGCATCTCAAAAGAAAAATTAAAGCAGAATTAAAATAAAAACAGTAACTTTGTTATACAATTGAGGTGCAAATGGAAAAATAGACAAAGAAACTTGGAGAAGGGCTGGTAGTTCTGGAAACCTATTTGCTTCGAAAATGGGTTAAATAGACAACATTACATATATACCATGATGGGTATAGCACCCTCCAAAATCTATAAAGAAATAAGAGGGAAGGGATAGGCAGATTGGGAATGATGGAGGAGAGAGGAATTCATGGGTGGGGAAAGGTTAAGTAGTGGCAAAGTAAGTTAGGAGAAAAATTGAAATGGGCAGTCATCAGGGACAGGAAAGATATGTGGGGGGGGGAGGGGGGAGGTGTACCCTCGTGTGTATATATCTGCATAAATGTATTCTTTCTTGAACTATAGCCTGCTTTGGGAGTAAGGTGATGAAAGGGGGGAAAATAAGGTTAAAAGGGTGAGCAGCAGAGAACAAAGGAACAATTTTTACAAGAAGGCAGGAAAAAGATGTATACTCAAATATTATTTCATATATATATATATATATATATATATATATATATATGTATATGTATATGTATATATATATATATATATATATACACATACACACACACACACACACACACACACACACACACTTTCTTGATCTGGTAACTTGTTATATATTTTGAATCTTCCCTGATGTTCTGCTGGACACATGACAATGTTCTCTTTTGCTTTGTTTCATTTTGTTTGGAATTGTTTTCTGTTTTTCTTTCTTATTCTTTTTTTTTTAATAAATAAATTTAAAATAAAAACAAAAACAAAAAAGCAATGTTTCACTTTTTTTTTTTTTTTTTTTTTTTTGGTATCCCTAGGGCCTAGCACCGAGTCTGACATGTAACGGACAATCAATAAATACTTATTGTCTTGACTTAATTTGAACCATTGATAAATAATTTTATGTACTTCTTTTCTGCCTAGACCATATTTAATTTCAATGAGCTGATATAGATATGTATCATATCCTCATTAGAATGTAAACTCCTTGAGAACAGGGACTGTTTTTACTTTTTTTTTTCAATTCTTAATATTTAGTATGGTAAATTGCTTAATCATTGCTTGTTTATAGATTGAATAGGAGATTAAAAAATAGAGATGTTTCTATTCACTGTGTAGACTTTTCCAATCCAGGAAGATGCTTTCAATGGTGTGAAAGCGGATGTGACTCTTCCACCACTATAAGATGCATATGCTAGATTGCACTTTATACCAAAGATGGGACTTGAAAACACTTGGTACTTTATTCATAACATAGTCAGACAAGTACAGAAATGTTCAAATAGCAGTTCTTTGGCATTTGATAGCTATAAGAACAACACTGAAGCATCATAAAACAGTCAATGCTGCTAAATGTGAGAATATGACAGTCTGCCCCAGCTCCTGCTGAGGCCTTGTCTGCAGGCTTGATATTTGGAAGAAATATTTTCTGCATGTTAGAAAGTTGACAGAAAGTGTCACCATAGGCTTCACCCCCTTTCCCTTTCTAAGATCTTCAACAAAATGCCTCCTGGCTATCTAATACATGGTCTACATTGAAAAGTTGACTTAAAATCTGATCCACCATGTAGTCAGATTGGCTTTTAGTAGTTCAAGCCAAGCAGCACTAAGGACCTCATGGCAACTAGTGCAAGATATTAAAATTGATGACTTGCTTCAGGATACAAAAAGGAAAGATAGAAGGAAGAAAGTAAAAAAGAAAAAAAGGAAGGAAGGAAGGAGGAAGGAAGGAGGAAGGAAGGAAGGAAGGAAGGAAGGAAGGAAGGAAGGAAGGAAGGAAGGAAGGAAGGAAGGAAGGAAGGAAGGAAGGAAGGAAGGAAGGAAGGAAGGAAGGAAGGAAGGAAGGAAAGAAGGAAGGAAGGAAGGGAGGGAGGGAGGGAGGGAGGGAGGAGGGAGAGAGGCAGTAAGAAAAAGAAAGAAAAAAGAAATCATCTGTTCAGAATTTAAATGATCTGCTATTACTTTAAAAAATAAGCATGTTGGCTTTTTATTTTCTTTCTCATTGTTTCCTTTTTATCTGATTTTTCTTGTGTAGCATGATAAATGTGTATATATGTTTAAAGAATTGCACATTTTTAAGCTATATTGGATTACTTGCTATCTGGGGTAGGGAAAGAGACAAAGTGTAGAGGGACACAACTCTGGAGAAGTATACTTGAAACAAGGTGTTAACTCTGGAATTGATGAGTTGATGTTTCTCTAGTTCACATATATTCAGGGTGCTATAATTATGTAATTGAACTAAGGTATATAGGGGCTAAGAAGGACTGGAAATGAGACATTCTATTTTTGACAATCCTCTTGGTGGCTCTCCTGCCTCCTGCACTCCACTAAGATCAAGACTGGGCCAGAATAAAGACTCTAGACTCTATTCCTGACCATTCTTGTGTCTATCCTGCTGAGACCAAGACCCATCCGAAGGACCTCCAAAAAGCTAGCCCAAGCATTTCAGCAAAGAAAGGGAGAAAAATTTGTATCACAAGATTTTGCAAGGGTGAATGTGGAAAGCTATCTTTACTTGCATTTTGAAAATAAAAAGTTATTATTAAAAATTTAAAAATAAACCACCACAAAACACCTCACAAAAACAAGCCTGTTAAAATCTGTCTAATGATGATACCCTGATATAAAACTTTAAACTTCTGTCTAGCTTTCTAGTATATTCATGGAGTAGCATTAGATAATCCCAAATAGCAGCAGTTAAGAAAGAAGTGGTATATATTCTGAAAAAAGGTTTAATTTAAATGGGTGAAGTCATTGACTCTTGGGAGTAGAAAGATTCCTGGCAAACTTGTTTTTAAACCAAACTTCCAATCATTTTAGAAAGAATTGTGGTCCTACAAAAATTTCATTAGCCTATAAAATATTCATCAAGTTTACCCCCAATAGAACAATATCAAAGAAAACTCTTATAATGTCTATATTTTGTCATCAACACACATATCAAATTAATAGAGACTACATATGCTGTGTTAAAAAGTTTGCACTAAAGGTAACTGAAAAGGACAATCTTTGTCCTTTGAGAAATTGCAGTCTAAAACAAATGACAAACAGATTCTAAAATGGGACAAATGCAAATTACATCAGGATTATGCGTCATATTAATTTCAGTACTAGGAAAAGGAAAGTTCAACTTAACTCAAAGTCAGGAGATCTAGATGCTGCCACAAGATGAGTTTTGTAACTGGAAAAGTCTTTACAATCTCTGAGTATCAGTTTCCTTGCTTGTAAAATGAAGTAATTGGAAGAGAAAAAGAGTTCTTAAGCTTTTTTGTTTCATGATTCTTTTTGGCATTCTAGGAAACCCTAAGAAAAATGCTGCTAACTGCATAAAATAAAATACATAAAATGTCAAAGGAAACCAATTATATTAAAGTAAAAGTTATTTTAAAATATAAATTCAAGGATTCCAGTTTAAGAATACCCTTAGAAGGGGATCTATTTGGTCTCTTCCAACGGTTTTTATCAAGACATGATTTTGCTCTGACCCATCCTTTCAGCACTAGGCATGTTATGTCACCTCCCCTGTAATTCATGAGGCATCTACAAACTGATTTACTGTTACAGGATGTATACTCCTAAGGGTGTCACTTCTGGGTTTTCTGAAGCATGCAGTTGGAATTCCTGGATTACTGGATTCCCATGGATCATGCTAGACCAAGTTAGAGATTCAGCGTCCTTTACCCAGAGCATAAAATAACAAATGGAAGGCCCAAAGATCCAAACTTATTTCATTAGCACTACATGGTCTATGGGAGGAGAGGGAGAGAAGAGACCCCTAACACCATCCCCCTTATCTCATATGTAATCCTTCACTCTCAGACTTGAATGCAGTAAAAGTCCCAGTATTTGCTGAATCAGGTCGTTTTGAAGATGCCAACATTTCCAGATCTTAAAGCAAAGGAAAAGGGCTTTCAACCATGTAGTAACTAAGGAAGCTTGCATGCTCCAGTCCTTCAGTTTACTGAAATAATATCCTCAATATCTTCCATGAAGTGGACTACACATGTAACAAACTACCTTTGCACTATGATCCTGTGATCATATAGGATATAGGTGATGTCTGGAAAGACTAACTCCATATTTTCACAATATACCATCTGTGACAAATCTAAGTGAAGATCTGAAGATAAGGCAGTAGGCTAAAAGAGCAATACAAAAACCTAATTTGGGCAAGAGAGTGGGTGATAATGATTATTGAGTTCCCAGAATGCCAAGTAACACATCAGGAGAGAAGCATAGCCCAGTATCCTTGCCCTCCCATCTTAAAGAATCTTTGAGAAACATAGCTTAGGGATTCAGGAAAGTGTTTATATAAAGATGTCTGTCAAGTTTATTCAATATATTTTTTCAGATAGCAAGTTTGAGCTCTCTGGGTCATATATCTCATTCAGCCCAACTTTTTGAAGAAATAAGTAGCTTTTGTAGAAGCTAGGAAAACAGGTGTGAAAACAATATAAATCAATTTAAATTTAGGTCACATCCTTGATCCAATTTCAAACTATATATATATATATATATATATATATATATATATATATATATATATATATATATATATACATATACATATATATATATATATATGTATATATATATGTATGTATGTATGTATATATATATATATAGGCACAAAAATTGGGGGATAATTACAGCAAAAAAAAAAAAAAAAAAAAGGTTTCTATTCCCATGATATCAGTGTTATTGATTCAGGGAAAATTCTGAGCAATCAAAGAAGACAAGACATGCTCACATGTTTTGGGAAGACAAGATCTACACCCACGAAGGGAACTAAGGCATTATGTACCAAATGCCAGAGGATTGGTACATGCAAGAGCTTTGTAAGTTAAGAATAGGGAGATATCCTTTGGGCTGAGAATGATAACAGTTTAATCCCTAGCCTGTAGTATTTGCATAGTAATCATTCTCAAAGGATTAAGTTTACAAAAAAAAAAAAAAAAAAAAAAAATTGAGTGTAATTTTAAGAATTAGCAAATAGGGCTAGGAGGTATTAGGAGGTAGAGTGGAATTTTCCCTGCCTACATAAAAATCATACTGTGTATATTATATCTAGGAATAAGACCAACTCTGCACAGTTCTAAGAGTTATCTAAATGAAACCATGTAAATTTCTACCAACTTCTATCCATTATACATTTTTATCATGTATCTATGTTTGTTTATTATTTCTCTAAACGCAATATTGCTAAAGTTGAGCTATTATTAGAAAAGCAAACATAACTCAATATTCTACTTCAAAGCTCTGATTTATTTTCTCCCTGTGATTTCTCACTTATGGCAGGGAGGGGAGGAAAAGCAATAGTTCAAGAAAGGAGAAGCAGACCAATCTTCTACCGCAGATGAACAGCCCAAGAACTACATGTTTCTCATTCTAGAGGGTGTCTAAGAACTAAGATTCATCATCACTTCTTAACCATATCCTCCCAACATTGTTTATAACATTCTAGTCACTTCCTCTCCTTACCCCCACACCCTTACTTAGGTTATATTTATCTTCAGTTCTGTCATCATAAGCCAAAGCATTGCAAGAGCCTCTTCCCCTTCCCATATTACTCACCAGTCACGTAGGACTTAATCCTTCTTCTCATATTTCATTTAAACATCAGTGTACCTAATTTTCATTAAAACTAACTTGTTAGAAAAATCTGAAAAGAGTTATATGAACTGATGCAAAGTGAAGTAAGCAGAACCAGGAGAACATTGTACAGAGGAATAGAAATATTGTAATGATTATCAGTGGTAAAAGGCTTAGCTACTTTGATCAAGACAATGATTCGATCCACAATGAAAAATGCTATCTACCTTTAGAGAGAGAACTGATGATCTTTGAATGCAGATTGAAAAAAAAAACTTTTCTATTTTTTGTTTTATTTAATTTGTATTTTCTTTTGCAACATAACTAATATGGAAATGTGTTTTATGTGACCTCACATGTAAAATCAAAATCAAATTGCTTGTCTTCTCAAGGGGGGTGGGTAGAAAGGGGAGAATTTGAGACTCCAAAAAACTTTTAAAGATTGTTTTTACATGTAATTCAGAATTATTTAAAGAAATAAAATTATTTTTTAAATTAATCTGTTTAGTAGCATTCAAACAATTTAGACCTGTAAGAATATACATTTAAATTCCCACCAGGAATTAGGTACCTAATTCATGAATGAGGCAGGAATATGGTGAGGGAAAGAGAAGATTTGGAATTTATTGTGGATCTCTTTAGAATAATAGAATAATGCTGTCTCTTCCTTTTTTGCATGTCTCATCAGGCTCTAAATGTCCTTGACCCAAGAAGTTCCATATTAAATTTGTTAACTGTACATTTTCAAGAATTTAGACTTTTTGACTTCCATTTCATTTAAGAAGCATTAAAAGCTTTCTATACACAAGGAATTACAATAGGTCCTAGGCATACAAAAACAAAAACAAAGTCCTTATTCTAAAATAGATTACATACTATATGTGTGTGTGTGTGTGTGTGTGTGTGTGTGTGTGTGTGTGTGTGTGTGTGTAAATAAAAGATAATTAGATGTAGGGGAGCTCACTAACAACTAGGGGTATAGGAGAGACTTCCAATGATAAGTGGCACCTGAGATGAGCCTCACAGAAAGATAAGAATTCTAAGAGGCAGAAGTGAGAAGAAAGGACATTCCAAAACCTGAGACCATTTTGCTCAAAAGCACAAAAGAAGGAAATAGGATAGGGAACTGGGACAGTTCAGTTGGTATGGAGAAAAAGTAAAAGGAAATAATATGAATTTAATCTGGAAAGTAGGTTGAAGCGTTTTGAATACCAAATAGAAGATTTGGTATTTTATCCTGGAAAAAAAAAATTTTTAACAAGTTGCTACCCCATGAAGTTAAAGAACCAAAGAACCAAATGGTGAAAGAGATACAATGGCATTTGACTTAGGCCTTTTAATTCAATTCAATAAATCAATTAAAAAACTCTTTATAATCTAGTTAATTAGATAAAATATACACAGAGCAAGTAATATGGTAATTAGAGAACCTGAGTTCAAATTTCTGTTACTAATATCTTTCCTCTCTTCCCTGGACCTCTGTTGCCTACTTTAATCCATTTAATTCAACTAATTTATTTAATTAATTTCCTGTTTAAATAAAGGGGGTTCTTAACCTTTCTTAGATTACAGATCTCTTTGAATTTTTGGTGAAATCTATAAAATTATTCTCAGAATGACATTAATAAAGGCACAAAGCAAAATACATAGGATTATGATGAAAATTAATTGCATTGAATACAGTTATCATGATAATTTTTTTTTAAGTTGACAGACACCTGTTTAAAAACTCCTACACTAGATAATATTTAAGGTCCCTTCTAGCTTTGAATCCTGTAATTTTATGTAATACAAAATAAAACACCATTTTCTGAATCTTTATCAGAAGATAAAGTTCTTTGTCACCACTCAGCTATTTGCTGGCTGTGGCTATGACCTCCATAATTAGTAAAATGAATATTCTTTCCTTTCTGAAATGCCCTGTCTCCTAGAATAAAGCCCTGTATTTTCCCATTTGTTTTATTTTAGACAGTGCTTGGTTAAAATTTCTATTGAATTTGCAATGAGTACCAATGCTTATCCACAGTGCTTTCAGTAATTTAGCAGCAAGCAACTCACAAATAAATTTTAGTAATTATTACAAAATTGTCAGTATTTCATGGATTTTCAGCTCCCTCCAAATTCTTATGCTAGTGAATGAATCTTAAGAAAAATATTTCTTTAGTTCCATTAATTTCAAATGGTCTACTCTATCTTAAACATATAATATTATAGTTATCTGTACCAATATTCAATCCCACATTTAAACAAATTGGAGGACCTCAAGCCCACACCCGTTTAAAACAGAAATTATTCAGAAGAGTGAAAGAAAAACATTTCTTTGGCAGAGGAAAATAGTAATCCCCAAGGCATAGAAGAGAAATTCACTATACCATAAGACATATTAAGAGATTTTCCACATGTGTAGTCACAGAAAAGTATTACCCAAATTCTTTATATTCATATGCATGGCTCATATATAATCTTATAATGAGAATTTTATTCACACCACTGCTGTGGACATTACCAAACTCTGTATATCTTCTTAATTTAAAAAGGCATGAGAAGGGAGACATTAAAGTGATACCTATGCACTTGACAAAAGCTAGATAAATGTTAGTTGATAATAATATGGTAAAGAAAAGTTAAATGATTTGCAAAGGATCATACAACTAGTAAGTATCTCAGGCAAGATTTGAACTTTAATTTTTTTGATTCAATGTCTAGTGTACAGCCCTAGAAGCTATTGTAGCATGGGGAAGTAGGAACAGAATAATGGCTGCCCTCTCTCTTTTTTTCCCCTAGCCCAGTCTCAAAGAAAGATATATCCTTTTTCCTTCCTAAATCTAGTCTCTTTACCCAGCCCCAAATTTCATTTTTCTTAGTGCTTTACTCTAGAAATCTTTCTTTCTCTCTTTTATTTCTCTAGTTTCATTGGTTTCTTCCTATAACCAAATGCAGGTCTTCCCAATTTTAAAAAGTCTTCTTGTAGACACTTCAACTCCATCCCCTACCAGTGATTTACTTTTCCCCTTACTGCAGATTTTTGGGAAGTTATTAATACCTGATGTCTTCAATTCTCCAAAATCTACATTTGCTTCAAACCAATTCAAACTAATTAATTGAAATTATGCCTAGCTGGCCTACTTTGGTACTTGCTTAAAATGTTATATGACATGGAAACTTTTATTGGACATGAACTTTTACCAGCATAATATACCCTGAAATGTAAAAAAATATGCATTTTTCTTTGGACTTACAGTCTAATTATTCTCAAAACTGTAAGTAATTTGTATTTATTTTGATACATTTTGCATATACTTATATGTCTATATATTTTTTCTGAATAGTACTCCTTCAGAGTAGTGATAGTTGAGACTCTGGAACCAAAGAATCTAGGTTTAAACCTTAGCGATATAACTTTCTGCTGGTATAACATTTAACAGAATTTTCCCTCTCAGTTCAATATATGCTTATTAGGTACTTTGTCAGTGTTCTACTTCAACTTTTCATCATTTCTTGCCTGAAAATTATTATAATAGCTTGCAAATTGGTCTTCCTGAATCAAGCCTCTCCCACTCTTTAATCTATGCTCCACCTAGATGCCAAATTGATACTCCTAAAGTACAAGTTGGACCATTTTACAGGCCTATTCAAGAAGTTTCAGTAGCACCTTCTTTTCTCTAGCATAAGATAGAAACTGCTCTATTTGCAGAATAAAAGCCCTTCCAAATTAAAGCCCCAACAAATATTCCTATACAGATTTATATCATTATGTCTCATATACCCTTTGTTCTCACCAAATCAAATACTTGTAATTTTCCATACATAACATTTCATCCCCCCCCCAGCTTCCTATTTTTGTAGGTTCAAGTTCAACCTTTTATAAGCAACTGTATTACCAAGAGCAAATCATTTAACTTTTCAAGAGCCCCACCATGCTCTTCAAGACTACAATCTATGTCAGATGGGCTGCTGATCTCCATCATTGAGCACAATTTCCAAACTAATGAAGTCACAGTCTTTTCTTTTCCCTCCTCCATACAAAATAGGCATCATACTCACAATGTTTCAGTTTTTTCATCTGTAAAATAAGACATTTGGACTAAATGATACATAAGATCATTTTCTTCTCTGAAGCCTTTCATCCAAATGAGGCAAAAATCCCTGCTCCCCAGGAGTTTAGAACTTAAGTAGGAAGATGATTACACACACATATGTATAAAACAATACTTTATGTATAATAAGATTATAGGTATGTATAAAACATTATTATTGTTGTTAATATTGTTTTATACATATATCTATAAAACAATATATAGTGCTGTTGCTCTAGATAGATAGATGATAGAAAGATAGATAGATAGATAGATAGATAGATAGATAGATAGATAGATAGATAGATAATGCCAGCTAGATGGCTCAGTAGATAGAGTACCAGGCCTGGAGTCAGGAAAACTTGAGTTCAAATCTGTTCTTGGACAGCTGTGTGATCCTGAGCCAGTCAATTAACACTCTTTGCCTCAGTTTCCTCATCTGTAAAACAAGTTGGAGAAGGAAATAGCACCTCTGCCAAAAAAAATTCCAAATGGGGTCACAGAGGGTTGAATATGACTGAAATTAATACCCCTCACATATATCTTATTCAATTATTCTGTGTGAATATGTAAACATATACACCCATATACATACATACATATATACATATATATATATATATTTATATATATATATATATATATATATATATACATACATATATATGAGGTGCTTATTTTTGTGACACAGAATATGAGTGCTAGAAGAGTTCAGAATGGCATAGTTGGAAAAACCTGGAACTAAGAGTCAAACGATCTGAAAATTATAAAAAGGTCTTGGCTCTGTCATTGACTAGCTCTATGACCTTGGGAAAGGCATTTGTCTTATTTAGGTCTAAGCTTCCTCTTCTGTAAAAGAAGAGGTAGGAGGGTAGAGCTTATAGTATTTTTTCTAGAGCCCCCAAATTGGGTTACCAAAATGTACTATGCTTTCTAGAGCCCCCAAACTGGAGTGCCAAAATATACTTTCCAGACTAGCTCTCTGGAGGATCTTGGGACCAGCCCAAATCCTTGGTTTTAGTGGAGGAGTGATGAAGGTAGGAGACCCACCAGGCTGGTCAAAGATGGAATCCATTTATTTCAAGTCCTCTCAGCCCCTAAATACCTTAATACAATTACATCACTACAGCATACTGAGCATGTGCCAACTATAGAACCATTACATCACCACAGCACACTGTGCATGTGTTAACTATAAGCACCCTGCAATTGATATGTAAATGCTTCTTACTGTAAGTATCCCTTGCTTCAAGTAGAACACAGATGGTCATACCTTCCTTGAGTTCTCAGGAAGGGTGAGAGCACCAAAGGGAGGTGGGAAGCCAAACCAAACCTTGTCAGTGGGTTCTCTCTGGGCTGAAGGGTCTTATACCTTACCTAGAGTAACCCCACTCTCTGTGGCCCTCTACAAGAGATGAAGATATATTGGTCCCTCCTAGCTCTAGCATTCTATGTTTGTGTTATTTTGTTTTCCTGATGTGGGTTGGAATGTTCTGTGAATACTTTGAAAGGAAGTGGAGTTTGAATTATCCCTTAAAGGACAAGTTAAATTAAATTAGTCCAAGAAAAAAGGACTTTCTAAGAAAAGGATATTCCAAGAGAAAACAATGATGAATAAAGGACCAGAGGTTTGGATGAGCATTATGTGTTCATAGACAATTAGCAGAATGTATTGATGCAGCAACACATCAAAGGCTAGAATGTTCGACTTCAACTAAGAAAGCACGAGTTCAAACCCAGACTCACATATTTATTTGCTGTGGGACCCTAAGCAAATAATTTAATTTCTCTCTTCCTCAGTTCCCTCATCTGTAAAGTGGACATAAATAATAGCACCTGTCTTTCTGGTTTGTTGTGAGGATTATATGAGATAATATTTGTAAAGCACTTTGCAAGCCATTTTTGGTTCCATTAGTAATAATATTAGCAGCAGTAGTATTTTTATTACTGCCTGGATTGAAAGGTACATGTATGAGAGTAGAAGGAAGCCTGGAAAGCTAGGGCAGCACCTGCTAAAGAAAGCACTGAAAGTAACAATCACGTTTTTGGACTTTGATGGGATATCCATTTAATGATTTATGCAGAAGAATGACATGATGAATGTAGTGCTTAAGGATGCCAGACTGGATGCAATATGAGAGAGGTTATACCATGGTGGAGAAAGAATAAAGTAAACCAGTGAGGATACTTTTGAAGTAATGTAGTCATGAAATGATATTGGCTTAAAATAAGGTAATTGCAACAGAAATGAAGAATAAATCTGAATATAAGAAGTGCTTTAAAAAACATCCTGGAGCAGCTAGGTGGTGCAGTGGATAGAGCATCAGCCCTGAAGTCAGGAGGACCTGAGTTCAAATCTGGTCTCAGACACTTAACACTTCCTACCCGTGTGATGCTGGGCAAGTCACTTAACCCCAATTGCCTAGCAAACAAACAAAAGAAAAGAAAAGAAAAGAAAAAGACATCCTTTCCTCACACTTTCTCAGTATGATTAATCCAAACAGTTAAGAAATATTTATTAAACAAATATTTGTTTTGCTTGACAATAGCTGATCAGTTCGTGCCAATGGATAATGTCCAATTGTAGAACATATATCTCTGATGAATCCATGTCCTCTATAAATGAAAAGAGAAGAATTAAGCTTTTCTCCTCCTACCACTCCTGGCTTATGAAAGAATTATGAACTTGTGAAATGTAGCAGCTTCAGGCAAACCTCCTTGTCATTTCACAGAGAAATCCTGACCCTTTCTTCCTATTCCTCCTTTCTTTTAAAAATTATTTTATTTTTAATTTATGGGATAGAAGAAGCATGTATCAGGTTTATAATGTAATAAAAAAGAAGATTACACATGGAACTTCAAATCTATTATTAACCTCCTAGACAACAAGTTTATGCATCTGTCTTGTATTTTAGGAGTGTAACAAAATATACTTGAATATTATTCTAGTAAGATGCATAAATGAGCTTATTTTATCATACATAAGTGAAGGTCTCTTGAAGTTAACATACCAATTTGTGGCAACTATATGTCAATTTGGGCATCCCTGGATTAACTGAAAATAAACCTATTCCCCTTAGCCAAACCCTTAGGAAGAGGCACCTCCCTGTAACTATCCTGGGACTGATACCTCAGTTCCTGCCCCTGGCTGTTTGGACTGGACTCTGTCCATTTCCTGAACTCTTTGGCATCCTATTCCTTTCTGTGGAATTAATTCCAGTCCACCTGTCACTGGCTCATAACACTCCTGGTCAACTTTCATTTACGAGGAATCAGTATCACATGTAGCAGGTGTAGGTGAACCTGTTTATGGGTCCCTGATCACAAATACCAAAAGGCTATTCTCCAGAGCCAACTGTACTTCTCCTTTAACTAGGATACATTGTTTTTTGTCAGGAACCTTTGGCTAGGTTTCTCCCTTGAATCCAGCTCATGTACCATAAATCAAATAGCCTATCTATCCATCAGTAAAATACTTATTATGTGTCAAGCACTGTGCTAGTCACTGGTGTTATAAATTTAAAAAGGAGGGGGGATAATCCCTGCTCTCAAGGAACTTACATCTTCCAAGGGGATTAATTTTTTCAGAAAAAAACTCATAAAATCTATAATTTGTTTATGCTTGGCAGCTAAAAGATAACAATGATAGAATTAAAAGAGAAGGTGGAAAAGTAGCTTCTTGGGTAATAGATCTGCATAGATCTACAAGGATTTCTTTTATTAATTTTGATCTAGAGTTAACATTTCCTTGTTGTGGGGAATTTCTGTTGTGGAAATTCCATTGAGATATTGAGTGACTTCCCTAGGGTCACACAATTAGGACATGTTAAAGAAGCCAAATTCTCCTTATTTCAATTTCAGTCTTCTAACCATAATAGAATTATGTCTCTCATCACAAAGTTTAATGTCAAATTTGAGATACATTTTTTTCTCAATCATCCCTCAAATTTTGCTTCAATTCCTATAGTTCTTCTACTTCTCTTCATGTTGTACTTCCTTCGTCATATAAATAATCCCATTAGCTTCTAACTTTAGTTATCAGGTGATATCACCACTGGACAAACCTATTAAGAAAAATGAAGTGAAGGTAGCAAATTTTCTGGTGATTCATTAACTTATACACAATAAATATTAACAAATTTTCTAGTCATCCATATACATAGTGTAAACATTGGAATAGTCAGACTCAAGGTCCTAATCTGAAATATAGGGATCTACAGTACTTTTAAAGTATAGACTATATTTTATCTTAAGACTATATTTTATTCATTCATCCAATTGACATTTATAGAATGCATATGCATACAAAACTGCTATTTTGGTAGGAAATACAGTGCAAAAGCCACTTTCCAAGGAATCCCAACATAGTAGGAGAAATAAAACAAGCACACACAAATGACTATGATACAAAGCAGAATGTGTTAAGCTTGAAAAAGAAGTCTATCAAAATTCTACGGAAGTCCAAAAAGTGGAAGAACACTCCTAGATAGGAGGATCAAAAAACTGAAAGTAGAGCTGGGCCTTGAAGAGGAATTTTAGCGGAGAAAGGAAATGGGAGAGAATTTGAGACTTTGCAAATGTTAAAACAAAAACAGAGATGCAGGAAGGTACAAGGATTTTTCAGAGAATGAAAAGGTTCCTAGTATTTAAAGCCACACTTAACATTTATGAAATACTCCCTATGTATTAGGCACTGAATCAGACTCTGGGCATACAAACACAAAGCATGAGACAATAGTCTTAGGGAGCTGATAAGCTTCTAATACAAACTCATCATTTGAAAGCAGCAAGGTCAAGTGATGGTTACACAAATGTTGGTATAGCCTCTGAGATTAGAGCCTGAACCTTCTAATTCTGAGCTTTCCTCTCCATTCCACAACACAACCTCATGCACAGGTTCAATAAAGTCTGGACAGAGAACAAGGAATGTGTGGAGAAGATTAGGAAGCTGAAGCCAGATTGTGAAGGGACTGGGAATCATAGGAGTTTGGATTATATCTGAAAATATAGCATGACTCCATCAGCACTTCAAGAATTCCTAGAGTAGTGAGGGTTATTTGAGAGAGAGATACTAAATTCTTATGGCATCGTTTTTCAAGAACCTTTCCCCCACCACCACCCATCACCAACTGGGAGCCATGGGTCCCCTCATGATTTCTTTGAACTTAATGAAGTAGAAAAAAGCAAATAAAGGGAATCTAGCTTTCAACATTTCAGAGGAGTAGATATAAGATTAAGGTAAGGGTTATGCCTTTCAGACTCCAGATTCTTCATCCATGTCTACAGCTCTAGTGTGTATGTATCAATGTTCATACTTTATACCTATACCTCTTGATTCCCACATTATTCTCTAAGCCATATTCTTTCCTACTAGGCTTCACTCCCATTCCAATTTTTCTTTTTTCTCTCCTTATTCTTGTCAGTTTGCTTCTTAGAATCCCTTGATTTCTCTCTTTTCACCTCATTCTCTCTCCTGCTCTACAGAGAATCCTGTATGGATCTTACCTTCCCCCATGGCATTTAAAGTATTTCTTAGTGCAAAACATCTCATTCATTGCCATAGAAACGGGAAGCTACGTGTAGAAGAAAAGAGGTGGGGGAGATATTTGAGTCTCTGAACTTTGCCGTTCTGTTTTTGCTGAGATCCACAAATGGCATTACCCAAGTAGGTTTGCAAAAAGGTCTACCCCTGAAATTAGGAATTATGCTATACCGACATGAAGATGAGCTTTATGACAGTTTCCAAATCAGTCTCAGATAAGAGAACAAGAAATTGTTTACCTTGAGATAAATGGCATTGCTTTCTTTAGTGATTCCAGACCACTTTAGCCAGAGCCAGAGAGGAAAGATATTAGAACAATAATATCTAGGAATTTATGATTTCCAGAATGTCAGAATTGAAGAAGCCCAAAAGTCTTTCTAGTCTAACCTTCTTATTTATAGACCAAATGAATCAAGTAACTTGTTCCAGGTTGCATAACTAACTAGTAGCACATCTGGCAAAGACCAAAACCAGCCTCTGCCTCTATTTCCTTAACTGCAAAATAGAAATAATAATAGTATTTACTTCACAGAGTTGTTGTGAGGATCAAATATTTAGAATAGTACATGTTGCTATATAATTGTCAATTAATACTACTAATTGACTACTAATTAATATTACTATGCCTCCAGTGGAGTTGGGTCAAAAGAATATAGAATACAAAACCAACATAAAGTATTATTGTTATTCATCACATATTTTTGGAGCCTGCATGCATGCCTTGATGAATGTGTCAGCCTCCAAGCAAGCTCACTTCAAGTTCAGTTCTGAGCATCACAGTAATATACAACTTTGACAACCTTTGGGGTGGGAGTGTGTGAGAAGCATCTGCTCTCAATTTCAACCAATTTCAGAGCACAAATTCAATACAAGAACATTCTATTAACACAACCCCTAAAATAAATCTTGAGTGAGACCAATACTGTTTGTTTATGTTCTAGTTACCAAACAACATTTTTGAAAAAGTCTCTCTTCTAGCCCAATGATACTAGATTGTGCTCTTTTATTCAGGAATCAAAACTCTGAAAGATTTGTAGGGTTTTCCATAAGAGTTAGTGCAGTTTTAAGTTATTAAACAATGAAACTGGGAACACATAGTGGAGATCATTGTTTTAATAGCTAAGATTAGTATTGGTCAGTTAACTTCATTGCCTAGAACAGGAGCCAATAATACCAACCTAACATATTCAATCCTCATACAGCCCAGTTAGCTTCACTCAAAGATATCATTTATTCTAATACCTGAGGCTATACCTTGTCCCCAAAGAGCTATCTTTTGACATATGTGATATAAGTCAAAGGAATCCAGATGAGACTTTATGATCATAATTATTTCTCTAATAATCATAAAGATGATGATGATGGCTGACATTTTCATGACATGTTAAGGTTTGCAAAGTATTTTATATACATTCTTTTGTTTCTCACAATAATCAAGTGAGGTACTAGTTATTATTATTCCCATTTTACAGAGAAGAAAAAAAAGATGAGAAAATTTAAGTGACTTGTCAACTCCCATAACCCTACAAAGTATCCAAAAAAAAATTTGCATGCAGGTCTTATTATTTCAGTTCCTATATTCTAATCAGTAGGACATATCAACAATCCAGTATTCTAATGTACCTGTCCCACTCACTGGGGTATGAAGCAACATCTTGGTTTACAAAGCAAATTCTAATAATAATAAAAATGGTGGCAATTGGTATTTATGTAGTACTTTAAACTTTGAAAAGCACTTCATACAAATTATCTCATTTGATGGTAAGGGACAGCCCATGAGGCAAAAGAGAAATAAATGGGCATCTCCCAAAAATGTCTTTGCAATCAAGAACTAACTACAATCGAATCATTTTAGTCCCAGTAAATTATTCTTGTAAACTATATTCCCTCTTAGAGAAAAGGCTAAATGGATGTCAAAGACTTTCTAAAAACACAGTTATTTTCCATCATCAAAAATATAGCCTCACATGAACTGAGGAAATTTCAGGAAGTACTGTAAAGGGAAAAGATGTTGGATTTGATGAGCTGAATGAACGATCATAATAACTCAAAAATTACTCTGTGGTTTCTTGACTAAGAGAGCAATGAGCAATTGAGAGCAGTAGTGGAATTGCCCAGGGTGATTGAAAAGTTGAGCATGTAAAAGGAGATGAGCAGCTTCATCAACCTGGTACCTCCTAAAACTTATTATCCCAGAAAATGATAGAGTATTGTGTTTAAGAAGAGTTATAGACAAAAATCTTGGTAGGCTTGCAAAGCTTCAGATGGGAACAGGCAAACATGTACGTTAATGATAGTACAACCCCTGGGAAAGGATGATCCATAATTGCTAAGATTCTAACTAAAAAAAGAGAGAAAACAATGAAATTCTTAAAACCAAAATGCAAGGAGGTTAATATGGAGACTCCAAAATATACATTTTACCAATAATTAGAGTTGGATGTAGGGGGAGAGCATCAAATGATAGTTTAAATGTTAAGATCAAGACATTTCCTGAAATACAACAGCAGGAAGTGTGAAGAACTGCCTGCAAGAAAAATTGACAAAGACATAAATTAAATGTATCGAAGATCAATTCTCCTGAGTCCTAATCCACCATCCAAACCTTCCTTTATAGTGCTGCAGTCAATTCCTGTGCTTGCTTTTTAAATGTTATTAACCTCTGCCCTACTGAAGACAATGGCCAACTCTGCTGCAAAGACAGTTTCATTACAGCCTTCCCAGAGAAGTCCTTCTGAAGTTGTTTTTAATCAAGTCCTAAAGATCTATGGTGTACAGCTGCACCGTCTGCGATGGCATGTACGTCAATGAAGAAAGTTCATGATTTAGGAATGCATCTGAAATGCGTCTTATTTTTCCACACCCCAGTCAGATGCAGGACTGTTCTGGTCCTGTACAGTAACTCAAACAAAGAAGAAGCATCAGAGATTATTTCAAATGAAGAATTATTATTGAAGAAGGAATCCCTCTTGTTTAACCTCACCCCTGAACAACACAAAAGGCTTTTGGCACACAGCTGGACAGCTTCCCCAGGGAGAGAATGTTACATCAAGCAGAAGTATAGCCCAAAGGCCTCTGCTGTCCCTCCCAAACAGGAAATTCTTCTCTTATTTCAGAGGCAAAAATTCTGAAGTAGCAGACAGGGCAGTATTTACTACTCTTAATAACAGGAAGAGAAATTGAGTTCAAACCAGCAGCCTTTCTTGCCTGGTTACTATATCATAGAAGAAGCAAAATTATGCTAATTTGGATTTTTGGTAGCTAATACTCTGTGATTCTACTGGCTGTTCAAGGTCCAACCATTGTACCACCCATCTTAAAAGAATCAATTAACCCTGTACCACTCCCCCTTTAAAGCCATTCCCTTCATCTCCTGAAGTCCCTCATATTCCTCATGACCTATTCCCTCAGAACTCCTCTAAGTGACCTAATCTGGATTTTGTTTCTGGTAAAGTGCTTAGTATATATAACCTCTTAATATGTTAGCGCAAAAAATAACATTTGCATTTCTAATTCATTGCCTCACTGAAGAGAATCAAGGCATCAGACAGAATAGGTAAAAGTAATTTATTTAGATAATTGGACTTTTCAATGCTCCTCAGATCATACAACTTTGGCAATCGCCCTATTTGCCAAGTGGTAAAGTTGAGCCTGATTATAAATACACTCCAACTGCCACCCACAGAAACAAAAAGGTTTTCCTTGGCAAGAAAGGAACTGGACTGACTCCTAGATCAAGGCTGTCTTCTATTCCATTGAGGACAGAAACTGTGTCTGCCTTTCTTTGTATTCCCAGTGCGTCACATATAGTAAGCACTTAATAAATGCTGTTGACTGACTATGCCCTGCATTGAATCTATTCTTGAATGTCCTAGCCTTACTCATTCAAAGCTCTTGTTCTTGGAAATGTTCTCTGGATGAGGAAATAGTTATAGAGGGAAAGGGCCTGAACAAACCTCAAACCTGCTAGCAAATCCATAACATTTTCTATGTTCCCTTCCCCCAGGTCTAGCTTGCATTTACAGCCTCTGCCTCTGTCTTTTAACAGAAATGTGTTGAGAAATATTCATTTGTCCCCTAAGAATGTATACTAGTGAAATAAAGATAAAATAAATCTTGGAAGCCTATGAAAAAAAAAAAAAACACTTTTCTTAAAGTTAATATTCACCTTTTGGCCTACCAGTTTGATGTCAGCCTTTTAGGCTCGGATGCGAAGGAGCCATTACATCAGCCCCTATGAAATATACTTAGACACTGGCACCACCACATACAATCACACTGTCTGTCAGTGGGTGTGTTTTTTTTTTCTCTCTCTAAAAGTCTCTGATGCTGCTGCAGCTGCCTCCAAGTTCTTTAATCCAATCAGAGCAACATTGTCCTGTCTCTGTTGTCATTGTGCTCAGATTGCCAGACATATGATCCTTTTTTAACAAGATATTTATCAATCTTGTCTAAGTCATCTCTTTCAGGGGAGTCAGATGCTATGAACTCAGCTTGTGTTTGTTTTTCTGGCTGCAATCCAGCTTGTCCTTCCCTACCTATAGGAGGATTGCCTGGGGTCTACCTTGGGAAAATCCCTGGTCCCCCATTCACCCATCAATCAGAACAAGATGCTTTGGTAAGACACAAGCCTTGATAATGTCTTGAGAGGTGAGGAAAGGCCTGTTTACAGAAAGGGGAGGGAAGGGCACTCCATACAAAGACCGAATTTTCTGTCCACAGGATTAAATCAAGGACCCACTGCCACTATTCTCTTCTACCAAGTCATATCCATCCTTTCATTTCCTCCAGGTTGTAACTGATCTAGGGAGAGACAAGTGGAGGTAACATTTAGCAGCTGAAGGTTACAAGCTCCACTCCTATCCACCCCTCATCCCCATACTTGTCTTTATTTCCAAAGCAACTTGGCTTAAAAATGAAAAACAATCCTGGTCTCTGAAGTTCAGGGGGTTTAGGCTTAGTAGAGCCCAGTTAAAACTTGATATAGAAAATGGCTTCCTTCCTAATAAGGGCAGCTGCCAGAAAAGCAGTGGGAAACTATTATGCTCGCTTTGTTACCATATTTGAACTTAATGCTGGTGAAATAAATGAGACTTGTTTAAAACAGTGAAGAGATCTTAAAAGTGGGATTGTCTGCCCTTGCTATATTTTAGTACTACTTTGCCCAGCAGAAGCCAAGTGGTCAGGATACAAATTAGATTTCTTTCACAATGACAACGGTTAACCTTTAACTTGACTTTCTTTTAACAGGTTCTTTTAAATAAGCCTTTTGGTTTACAAATGAATTAGGGATTTTAGGGGTCTTTGATACAGATAAATAGATAGATAGATAGATAAATAGATAGATAGATAGATAGATAGATAGATAGATAGATAGATAGATAGATAGATAGATATTTTTTTTAAAATATAAAGCTCTGCCAACCTATAAATCCTTATAAACTTTAAAAACCTGCCTGCAAACACCTATAATTGCCACACTGTGGCAGTCTGGAGTTACATAATTTCCGAGTTACAAAAGCACATGCAAACTGAAAACCTAAAGTCCTATAATCAGCCCCCATGTTATTTCAGAAAGAAGTTCATATTTGTCACACTCAGTCAGGAGCTGTTAAAGTAAATTCATTGGTATTTAATGTTTTCTTTTCTAATTAGAATTTCACTTCATATTATCTTCAGAGTAAATTTCTAATAGATATAAGTTTATATACCTAAATGTCTATGTATGTGTACTTATGTACATACACATAAATGTACATATATATATTTGTCATTTTCCAAGGCTTTTAAAAAAGTCGGGCTTCAGAAAAGATATTGCTAAAATAAATATAGTCATGCTTGGTTTCTGGACTTAGAGTAAAATGGACCTGATTATGGATCCTGCTCATGACACTTATGCCACATATGACCACAGGTAAATTTCATATCCTCTCTGAGTCTGTATTTCTTCATCTATAAAATGGAAATAATGATATCACTTAACTCACTGGATTATGTGTGAGAATCAGTGGAATAATATGTGTAAAATTTTAGGCCCTGTATAAATGTTAAGCTATCACCACCACCATCATGATTATTGTTATAATTATTTCATACTTCCAATTCTATATGGTAAAAAAAATATATATATTCTTTAGTAATTTAAGAAAATTCTATCCATTTTCCATCTTGTAAGTAGTTCCAGTGAACTGAGATAAATTTTAGCCTAAGGTAACTTTGAGAAGTTTCTTCCCTCCCCCCCCCAAAAAAGTAAAGAGTTAGGGGCAGCTAGGTGGTGCAGTGGATAGAGTACCAGCTCTGAAGTCAGGAGGACCTGAACTCAAATGTGACCTTAGACACTTAACACTTCCTGGCTAGATGACCCAGGAAAGTCGTTTAACCCCAAATGTCATAGCAAAAGAAAAAAAAAAAAAAAAAAAAGTAAAGAGAAGTTCTTCCCAAGGAAAAAAAATAAAAACTATGGTCAAATGAACATTGGTTCTTTTTATGATCATCAGCTATCTGGAGTTCCCTCATCTTCACAATGTATGTGGAAGGTGTAGTATAATTTTGCCACTAAACTAATTTTGCAACTGTGTCTACTATACCAAAAACTACTAGATGAAGTTTACTCTTTTTAGAAAAGAGTACATTGAGAGCTTGAATCCTATATTCAGAATTTGATATCTTCTTTTTAATGATAGTTTCTTGAGTGAAGCTTCAAGTAGGACTACTCCAAAAGATGTACAGGTTCCTGTCTGAGTATTTGTAGGCAATTTGGCCTTTTTTTAAAAAATCAGTCAATACTTCCAAAAAAAAAAAAAAAGAAATACCTAATTCAGATTATTCATTGGAAGTATAAATATTGACCCTGAAGCTTAAATAGTTTGGCTAAATAATGACAAGACAAGACTCATTGAAAAAGACCCTGATGTTGGAAAAGACTGAAGGCAAAAGGAGAAGGTGATATTAGAGGATGAAGTAGATAGATGGTGTCATGATAGCAACAAACATGAACTTGGACAGATTTTGTTAGATAGTGAAGGACAGAAGGACCTGGAGTGCTATAATCCATGGGGTCATGAGATAATATGATTGAATGACTCAATAACAACAACAACAACAATAGGAATAATAAATTTGACTTAAATAATCAGTGGCAATAGTTGCTGAGTCAGCCTTTCCTTTCCCTTCACCCCTCCCATTATCCTTTAGCCTGTGTACCTACTACAACCATAAACCTCTAAAAAGAAAAAAAATCTAGTTTTTAGGATAACTAGATGTCACAGTGGATGGAGCGTTGGCCCTGAAGTCAGGAGAACCTGATTTCGAATCCGACCTCAGATACTTCATACTTTCCAGCTTTGTGACATGGGCAAGTCACTTAACCCCAATTGCCTCAGAAAAAACAAACAAACAAACAAAAAAAACCTAACTTCCAGAATCCTACATGGACATGACTTGACATTACAGGAATTGGGCCAGTTAATTAAACCTTGGATTCTATGTCTTCCACACTAGCCTCCTTTAATCTATATTAAAATATCCCTTTCAAATAGCCATGGCCCATAAATTCTCCTGGTCTTCCTACAACCTCCCCCCCCCCCCCCCCCCCCCCCCGCCCCCAACTTCCCTTCCCATTTTGTCCCCTTAGGCAGTGCCTTCTTTTAGACCTTTATGTGATTTCAGGGAGCAGCTTTATTTTTCTGTTTGTTGTGTTGTTACTATGTTGTATGAGTTCCGTATGAATCACACCCAGTGCCTGAAGCTTCTTTTTAGGTAGGTGGGGTAGTTTATGTAAAGAATTAGTAATAATAGTATCATTGCAAGAGGTGGTGTGGCTTAAGGAGAGAAAACTGCCCTTGGAGTCCAGAAGACTTGAATTTAAAATTCCATTTCTGACACATACTGCCTAGGTAACTCCAGGGTCACAGTCATACTAAGCAATTCTCAAAGTTTCAGAGTAAGTATATGTTGGAACTAAAAGAGGAGTTTGCTCATTGGAAGTTCGCTACACCGCAAAGGGAAAGAAGCCTTAAAATGCTACCATTTGTTTAACTTCTTCCTGGCTCCATTCATCATTTTTCTTCACCATAGCCAAGGTAGTTTTCCCCAAAGAAACTATCAACTTTAGCTTATTTACAGAATTATTGTACTGACATCTGTCCAGGGAGACTGGTTTACATAGACTTAGGCCATAAATAGAAGGAACAAGTGAGATGATAACACATACTCCTTTGCCACGATTTAGAATGCCTGGAAGAGTTTTTGAGGTGTAACAGTGGTTTGTGTCAAAATTAGAGAAGCAAGGATGTTCTGAAACAGTAAGCTTGATTTTGAATTGCTCTTCCTGATGGCTGTCCTAATTCCACAAATTAAAAGAGGCAATAATCCATTTAGCGTTAACCTTGTCATTTTCTTGATGTATAGCTATCTAAAAGTCAAAATATCTGACATCTATTCTTGGTTTAGGGCTCACCTTGGGCTCTTTGTAGATACAAGTAATGAAACAATCTAGTGATGAGAAGCAAAGAGAAATAACAGATGATTTGCTGCAGTGGAAAGAAAACACAAAGATTTGAAGCCTGACATAGGAAAGAAATCAAAACCACTGTTCTAATCTCACTCCTAACAGTTTAAGCAATCAATCAACAAGCATTCATTAAAAGCCTACTATGGACTTGGCATTGGAAAAAGGTAAAAATGAAAGCACCTCTGTCCTCAAGGAACTTGTATCGGGAGATAGATTCAACATGTATATATGATGTATAAAAAGATGCTATAATGGGCTAGAATATTGGATGTGAAGTCAGGATGAACTGAATTTGAGTCATGTCTGAGGCAGTAATCTCATGTATAAAATTGAGATAGATACATTTCTCTCTGTGTGTGTATATATATGTGTGTGTATTTATGGATGTATTATACATATGCATATTCATGTATATTTTCTCTACATATTATATCTCTGATATATATATATATTCTATATTTCTCTCTGTTCATGTTATATATTATATATTTCTCTCTGTACACATATATATATATATCACATCATATGAAAACCTTAGAGCATTATGTGTTATCTATTATAATAATAATAATATTTATTATTATAGTCTCTACATATAAAATCAATATGAGGTAGTAATTTCTTATATGACCTTATGGAATTTTTTTTCATTTCGCTAGCCTCAATTTCCTCCCCTCTAAAAAGAGAATAAAAATTTTTATCCTCTTTTTAGAGGGGAGGAAATTGCTTTGCTCCATGCATTTGTTTTACTCAAATTAATGATACAGAATGTTTTACAAATTTTAACATACATGAATTATGTCTGTTGTTCTTATTAGTGGCTTTCCAAATGACATTAGTAAAATAATGCAACTATCCTAGGGATCAGGTTTTTTTCAGCAACAAACATCTGAAGAAAATGTGAGAAGCACATATGACACCTATATTTCTGGATGTTTCTCTCAAAGGAATAGAAAAGTAGAGAATCATAGAAATCCAGAATAAGCAAGGATAGAAAGGGAGAGATTAAGTATTTATATAGAATCTACTATGCTAAGCATTTGTTACAAACATCTCATTTGATCCCCATGACTCTTCAAGGTGAGTGCAATTATTATCCTCATTTTACAGGTGAGAAAATGAGGTTAATGGAAATTAGGTTATGTTAAGTGACTTGCTGCTCAGGGTCATACAACTAAGGCTGAATTTGAAATTTTATCTTCCTGACTTCAGGTTGAACGAGATGAGGTGAGATCTTTCAAGACAGTTGTGAAAATCGAGTAAGGCTTCATCTACTTCAGAGTTTGAGTAGGCCTGAAGGATTTTGAGCATTGATGCAAGGGCATAATTGAGTCCCCTTCTTGCTATCCTCCCATGACACAATTTCCTCCCTATTTCAGTCAAATATGGGCAACTATGTACTTATTGGTCAAGTTCAATTTCGTGGGTAGATCTGGAGTTTAGAATTTAAGACTCTCAGCCAGTGAGGATGAGGGTCAGTGGTGGGAGGGGGTGTTTTGCGTTAGGGATTAAAGGTGCTGATCCTGCCCACAGGAGGCGCTTCCTCTCTTCGATTGTCTACTCGAGGGGTGGGACGCCCTTCCCCGGAGAATGTACAATAAACTTTGCTTTACTCTAAAGATCTCTCCAGCTTTTTTATTAAATGGTGTTCCCTCACCATTTCCGTACCACACAAGGTCCTGTGCTAGAACTACTGAACCACTTACCTATCTGGGGATCCTACTGACTGTTTAGTTGTCCCCAAAAGAATCCCCAAACAGCATCCCTGACATATGACTATCTAGTCTATAAATAAAGCAAGAAGACCCTTATCTCCTAAGGCATCTCATTCCTTTTCCAGAAAATTTTAATTTTAGGAAATTTCCTGCCCTTGTACAACTACTATGTGCTGCATTTAGTAGAGTATGGGGCCTGGAGTCTTCCTGCATATGTCTTCCTAAATTCAAATCTGGCCTCAGATACTCACTAGCTGTGATTCTGGATAAATCTCTTAATCCTGTTTGCCTCAGTTTCCTCACCTGTAAAATAATCTGGAGAAGGAAAAAGGCAAACCACACAATATCTCTGCCAAGAAAACCCTAAAGGAAGTCTTGAAGAGTCAGATATAATTCAAATGACTAAACAAAATTCCCACTCCACCCCACCTTTATCTTTTAGTCAAGCCTAAATTTATCCTCTTTACTACTTCTACTCTTTAGTCCTAATCTTGCCCTCTGGGGCCAAAAAGGTACAGTTTAATTTCTCCTTGACGTGGCAATCTTCAATCACTTTAAAGATACCAAGCCTCTACAAGCCTTTTTCTTCTTCAGATAGTTTTGTCATAATGGGTAGAGTACTGAACTTGGAATTAAAAGAACTAGAGTTCAAATGCGACCTCAAATATACATAATATTTATTTATAAATATTTATATGTAGTTCTATGTAAGTCACTTAACCTCTGCCAGCCTGAGTTTCCAAAGCCCTTTACATATGTTTTCTCACTCAATTCTCACAGCAGTCTTGGTTCCTTCAATTGAACTTCAAACAGCATGGACTGAAGGCCTTTCCATCACATTCCTATGTATGATCCTAGGTAAGATTCCTCCTAAAAGGCAAAGGAATTATTTATTTTAAATTTTAATCCAGAGTTTACTATTCATTTGAAATTTTAATCCAAACTAAGTACTGAACACCATTGGATGGTCTTATGCACCCAGAAGTACTATGTTAAGGAGATATAAAAGAAGTCAGGAATATGGAGCCATCAGACATACGCTGGCAATATCAGAGTGCACCTGATGAGATAGGTGAAAGGTTCTTTAGACAGTAAATCTGGGAGATGAGACAGAGATAATGCACTTGATACTGAGTTGGAACAAAAATCTTTCAAAACTTCTTGATGCTTTGGTTTATACAAAGGGGTGACATGAAAAACCTAGATACACAGAGGGAATTTTTCTAGTTCACTACTGCTGTGTCCTCACCATTAGTCCCATAGATCAGATGAGATAAAAGAAGTGTCATCTCTTCCAAAAGCCAATCAGAATTCACCTTTGCTATAGAAAAGTAGGTCTTAAACTTTTATGAGTCCTGGACCACTCTGGAAATCTAACAAAGATCCCTTCTCAGAATAATGTGTTTAAATTCATAAGATAAAATCCATTGTATTTCAAAGAAGACCAAAAGTTAATGAAAATAAAGCTATATTTTTCCACATCCAATTTTATGCATCCTTCTGAAATCTATTCATGGCCCCCTGTTGGGATAGGGATATTCCATGAACCCCAAGTTAAAACGCTTGCTGCAGACAATCCAAACTGGTTTTGGCTCCCTGCTTCACCTGTGTGATTTTGGAAAACTATCTGGATGTCAGTTCTTTCATGTATAAATAGTCTATTAAACTAGTCTATCTCCAATATCCCATTTCAGTTCTAAATCCTAAGATCTTGTGAAAACTTGATTTAATCATGTCTGAGTTGAGGCAGGAGAGCTAACAACACCAGAGATAAAAAGAAAATAACATAAGATGCAAGTGAAGAATGAGGTGCAATCACACTTAGGTCAAAATTTAGGTTGAATATCAAGGAGTGTTTTGATGTAAAATAGTTTCCCTAGGGAAGCTAAGAAAACCTGTGGACTGTTAAAATCAGAGTTTTATTTTATTTTTTTTTAATAACCAAGATTTATTAACAGAAATATAGGTACCTTCCCTAACAGGGAATGAAGGAAATTTTCTATGAAGCTATAAAATTTTCCAAATTCCAGCAATACTGGGATTGTAGTAAGGTAAGTCATTTTGTACTGTCTCTGAGGAATGGCAGACACTGGTTTTATTTGTCTTGGTGACAGTAGGAGAACACAAATCAAGGAATTCATTTTTCCTTAGTTACCAGACCAGGAAAATAACAACAACAATAATAATCCCAAACAAAAATGTTTAATGACTTGTCCAAAGTCATTAGTCTAGGGAAGATCCAAGAATTATTTGACCCAAATTATTTGACTTTGTCATGTGCTACCCAAGAAGCCCCCTTTGTCTCTGCCCTGAAATCCTGCCAGCAAGTACATGTGGGTATGCACAAGGCGCTGTTTTTTTTTTTTTACACAGTCCCTTAGAAATGCCTTAAAAGGCAGAAAAAGGAGTCCCATCTCTCCTTGTTAGAGAAAGGTTTCACTTTACATTACTGTTTCTGGCTTTTTCTGAGGCTGCAGCTAGAGCACACTGACCCGGCACTTCTACTTTCTCCATCTACTGCTTTGAGATCAAACAGGAAGGAAATTATCACATTCAGAATGGGAGTTTCTTCCAAAAGGAACAAACCATGGGCCAGATAAGAATTATGGGGAGATTGTGATTGCTGAGATGGTGACCTGTGTTTCTTTTCATCAGGATTTGTATTTTCAGATTCCCTAGATGGGTGCTTTCACAGGAAACTTTCAGTTTCCCAAATAAATCACTTTCTTTTCACTCAAGGTCAGTCTGTTATTCAATCAGTTTTAAAACATTGTAAAGATCTGTTTATTTGTTTCCCTCAATAAACTTCTGATGTGCCTCTTTCCTAACCCTCGATCTCCTAAAGGCAACCTTAGTGTGTTTTTGGACTCACAGAGGATGTGAGGGTTTCCTCAAACAAATGTCATCCATTCTCAAATCTTACCTCTGTGGTTCCAATTTGGTCAATAATTATTTTCTAAGATACATGAATGCATACTTTGTGAGAATTCTACTGTAGAACTAGAAATAAGAAAAAAGTCATAAAAGGGTGAATGTACTTCTTTATGAGGTATGAAGTAGTTTGGATTTTTGCCATCAGCCTCCTCTTTGGTCTCCCTAACTCAAATCTCTCTCCACTTCAGTTCATCCTTTTCATTGCTGCTAAAATGGTCTTCCTAAAACAAAGATCTGACCATGTTATTCCTTGACTCATTATACTCTTCTTTGTTGTTCAGTTGTTTTCAGTCGTAACACTTTGTGACTCCCCTTGGTGTTTTCTTGGCAAAGATACTATAATGCTCTGCTATTTCCTTCCCTAACTCATTCTGCAGATGAGGAAACTGAGGCAAATGGGATAAAGTAACTTGCTAGTAAATGTCTGGAGCCAGATTTTAAATCAGGAAGATGAGGCTTCATGACTCTAGGCCCGGCATGTACTGTACCACCTTGCTACTTCAGTAAACTCCATTCCACTGACTCTTTATTGTGTATGAGATTAAGATATAAACTTTGACTTTAAAGCCATTCATCAACTTGCTTCAACTTATTTTATCAGTCTCCTTATTCAAGGTTCCTCTTCTTGTACTTTTATGGTCTCATTAAACTGGCTTCCTGTTCCTCAGACACGGCACTCCCTCTCACATCTCTATGTCTTTTCATTGTCCATTCTCCATCCTTGGTATTTACTCTTTCGTCTCTCATGAAATCCCTCTCATCAAAATGTAGCTCAAATATTCCCTTCTTGAAAGCTTAGAAAGTTAGTGTCTCGTTTTCCTAACCAACTTTTAATTGTCATATTTATTTTGCATTTATTTTATGTATGTATACATAGATATACATGTATACACACATTTATACACATATACAGATTTATATAGACACATATATAATTATTATGAATATTCTTATATCTGTATGCCAATTAAATATACGTTTTTAGGGAATACAAATAGTTTCATTTTTTTGGAACCTTTGTCCTTGATACCTAGTATGTTATATGAGATGAGGTAGATTATAACTGTTTATTGCTTAGTTTGTAAATTCTGCTAATTATGCCTTAGGTACTGAGTGTGATTGACTTATTAATGAGTGTGCTCTAGAATCATTCAACTTGCTCCCATTCCACCTAAATTTGTCATCATCCTATCCTTTCTCCATATTTCCATCTCAAATACACTATCATGAGACAGTTTGTCAAACACCTTACTTAAATCCAGATTATGTTGTGTTTACAATATTCCTTGATCTGCAGATCTAGTAATCCCATCCACGAAGTAAATTAACATAATCTAAATGATCTATTCTTAATGATAATATTACATTTTTAAATGCTCACAAACCAGTGTTTTAATAACATATTCTAAAATATTGTCAAGTACCAAAGCTGATGTCACTGGCCTTAATTTCTAACTCTACTTCATTACCTCCTTTGTTGGAAATTAAAACATTTATCTATCACCAGACCTATAGGTTCTCTATTTTTCTTCATGATCTTTCAAAGGTCATCAACAATAATCTCCACCATTTTTTTTCCCTTTGGGATGTATTAACCATATATAATCATTTGAACCATTAGAGAACAGTTAGATCATCTCTTAACAAATACTCACTTATCTTGAGTTTTAAATCTATACTGACTACTTGTGTTCAGTCTGTCTTGGCTCAAAGCTCATTCTCCTTGGTAGAAAAGATGAAAGCAAAATAGCAATTTAATAAATTTGTTTTCTCGTTTCTATCCATTATAACTTCACTTTCACCCTGCATCAGGAGCTGTCCTTTACTTCTGGGCTTTCTCTTCTTGTCAATACTGAATTTCATTAGTTGATATACTCTCCAACATGTCTTCCACATGTGTGTTGGGATCTGGGTCTCTCTCTCTAAGAAGCAATATCTGTAACAATGCTTCTATGTTCCCACACCTTAGAGTATAATGCTCTGCCTCCATGGGCTTCAGTAAATTGTCCTTGCCAACAGCCTAGGTTTCCACTAAGCAAATATTTGGAACTAGGCAAAAGTTTTTGCTTCATCTTTTCCCTGCCTCTATTTGTGTCCTTTTCCTTACATTCCCCACCTTCTTTCTCCATCTTAATCCAAATATGTTTACTATGGCAAAAGCTTTTAATAGTTTCAGTTAATGTAAAGTGTTACTCCTCCCAATTTTTTTTTTCTATTTTAAATTTGTGAATGGGATTACTAGATCTGCAGATCAAGGAATATTATAAACACAGAATATCTGGATTTAAATAAGATTGACAAGATCTCTTATGATAGTGTATTTGAGATGGAAAAACAGAGAAAGGCTAGAATGATGTAGTGTGCTTTCTAGAGACCCCAAGTTGAGGTGCCAAAATATGACTGTACTTTCTAGAGACCCCATACTGGAGTGCCAAAATATACCATCTTAGTGAAGGAGTGAGATTCTGGAGTCTGTTTATTCCAAGTTCTCTCCCCTTTCTATGCCTAATATCCTTATATAACCAAAGCAACACTGCATGTGCATTAACTATATACTTCACACACGGACCGCATAAACAACTTGCTATTGTATGTAGATTGCCACCTGGTATAATTCTTTGCCACTTGGTATCATTCTGCTTTAATTACAACACAGGTTGTCATCATCACCTCCTCATTTTTCAGGAAGGCTGAAAGCCCTTAGGGGGGATGGAAAGCTGAACCAGACATTGTTAGCAGATTCCCTCTGGACTGAAGGGTCTTATACGTGACCCAGAGTTCCCCCATTATCTTTGGCCCTCTACAAAAGATAGTAAATTTTGGTGAAATTAGAGCAGATGGAATGGTCCTAAAGCATATTCATTAATGTTTTTCAACAGTAGGTGGGCATAATTGAGGCATAATTAGTTGGATTTTCTAACTACCAACTAAGCAATAAACAATTATTAAGAATCTACTATATCTCAGATAACATACTAGACATTAAGGAAAGAGATACAAAGAAGAAGAAGAAACAATCTGCCTTTCCTAAGAGCTTACATTCAATTGGAAAAGACAATACATATAGATATAAATATACCCATAATAATTATATATGCATATATGTATCTTGACAAGAAGGAACTCGGGGACAAGAACCCAAGGGAACTACAGAATTTTAGTTATTGGACCATGATTGGTCAGTAGGGACCTCAAAATATAATGCATAACAATTATAAGTGCATGTTAAGACTGGCTTTTCTGTCAGATTTTATTTCCTTTCACTAATTTTCTCAGAATCTGACTCAAGCCAGTTTGTCTGGTGTATAGATTGTTTACTATGGTGTAGTATTCTGGTTAGCTTTCTGGAGGTCTTTGGACCAGCTTTCATTTCAGCAGATAATCACGATGAGAATAGCCAGGGATAAAATCCAAATTCTTTATTATCTCCTTCACAGTCTGTCTCCTTGCCTGGAGTTCACTTTCTGGAAGCCCTTCAGACTGGCCTTGGTCTCAGTGGAGAAATGGAGAAGGACAGGCCAGCCACCATGGAGGTGTGAGATGGAATTAATGTCTCTCTTCCAGTCCTTATTGGTTCTTATATACTCTATTGTAATTACATCAACGTAGGTGTGAATCTTGTAGAATAGGTGTGAATCTTGTAGAAGTATATTAAGTAAAGTATATTAAGTACTAAGTACATGTACTAAACTAGAGAACTATTAATCACCATGCTAAACTAGAAAACCACTGTCTTATCAATTCCTCTGAGTTAACACCTTGTTTCAAGTATGCTTCTCCAGAGTTCTGGCTCTCTACACTATGGTGTTTTGTTTTCCTGGGTACTAGGCATAATATTGAGTACTTATGACTGAATCCTTGATGATTTACAAGAGATCAGTCATCCATGGTTTCTTAGGTGAATTACTTCAGGTCCCAACACATACTAGGCCCAAGAATCAGAATGAAACAAAAACTTCTCATCACCAGATACTGCCTTCATTTAAATGGGTAACACCCCCAGATCCATAATCCTAGGAGCCTAAATTCTTCTTTGATGAGACTTTGTAATTTGTAGATTTCCCTTAGAGTACCTTTGAGAATTTCTTCTCTTAAGAGAATCAGCTGCAATAACATCAAAGGAAGAGAGAAAAATTTATTCCCCAAGTTAGGTGATTGCCTTCTTTCCAAAAAAAATCCTGATAAAATCAGCTAGTCTCAACTCAGACAGGCTCAAAAAAACCTTACTGGCTTCAAGTATAAGAGATTAATAAATCAATAAAACAAATTCTTACATAAATTAAATGATAAATAAAATCATAATTAATGTAGTAGTATAGCAACAACACTTTGTGTATTATCTCATTTTATCCTCACAACAACTCTGGGTAGTAGGGATTACTATCCCCATTTTATAGGTACAGAAACTGAAACTCACAGATATAAATAATTTACCAGGGTCATATAGCTAGTTAAGTTTCTAAGGCAATATTTGAACTGAATTCTAAATGACTTTAGGTCCATGACTCTATTCACTGAGTCAACTAGCTACTTCTAGGTATCTTGGTTGTTCAATAACACCCAAATGGAGACTAGAGAGATATCAAAACATGGATCTGACATGCATAATCAGGGTGAATATTGTCCTCCTCAAACATGTATTTTATTATACATCAGGCTAAGAGCCTGATGAGGTTGACCAAAACTGCTGACATTCATTCATTTCCAGTGATCCCATAGAGGGCTGAAAAGACAGTGTCAGAAAAAAAAATCTAGAAAGGATTTCTAAGGACTATTAAATCCTCAGCTGGAAACTGAAGGACATGAAAGCAAAGTGTCTGTTTTATTATCTTCTTCTGAATGAAGATGGGGTTCTAGAAAAAGGAGCAATAGTCAATTCTGGCAATTAAAAAATCTCATTATTATGATTCTACAGTTATGAATAAAAGTTTAAGATCCAGAACAAAGGAGCAAATAATCTGATAACACTGGACAAATCATAGAGAATGCTGTGCTATATCTAGATGACCAAATTCAAGAAGGATAATGACTCGAAGTGAATTCAATGGAATGTGATCAGGATCTTGATACGACTCCAAATTGTATCATACAAAGAACAATTGAAGAAACTTGGGGAAAGATTTAGAAGAGATACACTTTTCATCTTCATAAATTTAAAGGCTTTTACTTAGAAGACAGAATAGATTACTCTGTAGTTTCAGAACAGAATCATGACTAATGAATAGGAGATATAGGACAACAGATTTTTATTAAATTGAAGGAATAACTTCCTAAAAACGACAGCTCTCTAAAAAACTAATGTACTAACTCATTAGGTACTGAGTTTCTTTCAAGCTGAATCAGAACTTTTAAAAGTCATCCAGTGGGACCGCATCACTGGAAGAAATTGTGCTTCATGGAACTTGAGTATTGTAGAGAGAGAATATAAACATTTGTATTCTTTCACATTGTATTACATGACAACTCTGCAACTCTTGTTTCTCTAATTTCCCAGTTACATATTGACTTATTTTTCCCCATAAAGGAATCTAGTCTTCTTAAAGTAAATCAGTTTCTTCTCTCCACCCAACTCTAAGGCTATGGAGATAATTACAGAAGAAGGTATTTAGAGAAATAAGATGCAATTCACCCATTTAATTGAGATAGGTTACATGCTTGCATCTAGACATAAATGGATTACATGAGTTAGTCTTCCAACTCTATTTGCTTGGTACATAGCATTTTATTAACAACTAGGAATATAACTCTTCTTTGAATGAGATACATAGAAACTGAAACTTTTGGTGAGAAAGCTCATGTCTGAAAATCTAACATAACATAAGGAATGCAGAAAGGGGAAAGTAGTTAGATTTTACCTTGAGGAACTATGTGAAATACAATTGAAAAGTGAAACTAATAGAGTGTGGGAAATCCTATTCTTTTTATGATTCAACTGATACTTCCACTTTGGAAGTTAGAGAACTGTATTGATAAGTAAATTAAATTAAATTAATTAAGTATAAATTAACACTCTCAAACATCTATCCCAGATCTCAGACTTCAGATCCAATTCCCTGTCCACTGTTCCAGAGTTTCCTTCAAAAATATATATTTACCTTATTTCTGAGTTGCATTACATGTAAGGGTTCTGGGGCCTCAATGGAGATTTCACTTTCACTTAACTTCTCAGCATTTCATTTTTTTAAACATTCAGCATTTTCTCATCAAGACCTTAAAGAGGTAGACAACTCATTCAATACTAAGGAATTCAACAAACATTTATAAAGTCCCCTTGAAGAGCAGAGCCCTGAGTAGCATACTTCATATATATGAAGATTAAACCACCTGCATCATCTTGTCTTCATGTTTATATGAATGGATTTGGGATTTTAATTCCCTATATTTGAGAGTTATTTTGATAACTTGTGATATTTAGTTTTTATCTATAGCTCTCCTATAGTAAGTGTTCATCTTCATCCTTAGTATTATATATAATGTTTCAACATGGCACTATTTTTTAAAGTAAAAATCAAAATTTTGTGGTATTTATTGAAGTGTAATATATTAAAGCGCATCTGATCTGTTTTAAAATTGTTAGCCTTGAGTCAGGTAGATGGTGCAATGGACAGAGCACTAGCCCTAACATCATGAGAGCCTGAATTACAATCCTGCTTTAGACACAATAGTTACTAGCTGTGTGATCCTAGGCAAGTTACTTAATCCCAAGTGCCTTGCAAAAACAAAACAAAACAAAATAAAACAAACAAACAAACAAACAAACAAACAAAAAACCTAGTGGCCTTAATTATGTACTCTTTCAAATCATTCATATTTTTGTATAATATATTTTTAAATACAGACATAAATAGGAACACCTTTAAGTGGATTGTTAAATCTTTAACATTTATACATCAGAAACTAGCATTTACTACAAATCAAGATTTGATTTATTGTTTTGTTGATTATTTAGATTTGAAAAAGTATTAATAATTCAGCTTACACTAAAAGTGTGCTTGTTTGCTCTCCCCCCACCTCCCTTGGAGAACACAGTTATCTTGTATGGCTCCATAAATATTTCTTAAGTTCAGCAGGAGTCCAGTAGAAAGCTCAGGCAATGAAATCACCACTTGGAGTCCCAGTAACTGCAGGATAATAATAATGATTATAATGAATAGTAATAATAAATATTAACAATAATAATAACTGACATTTATATAGCATGTTAAGGTTTCTAAAGTGTTTTACATTTATCATCTTATTTAAGTTTTGTGACATTCCTACCTCAAAATGTGTTTAAGCTTCAAATCTGAGCCTACTCCCAATATTGGATTTTTATACTTTTCAATTGTAAATGTGTGAAAATTCAACTAAATTGCCTTTATATTTTTGAGATATTGTACCATATGCACCATACTCAAATATTAATACAGTTAATGATTTAAATTATCACAGCAAACCACATTCCATGAAATTAATGTTGTGCATCAGCAATATAATTTTAAGCAACATACATGAACTCAAATAATGAAATAATGAAAATAATATCAATAACTTTTTCATATATCAAACTATGGTGAATAATTTGTTGTTTTTTGTCCTTTGTTCTCTGAGAAGATCATGACATGTAGCATCCCTTTTTGTAGTGATAGGGAACTGGAAGTTTTCAGCTGAATGATTGAATAGGGTATGGTTTGTGAATGTAATGGAATGTTGTTGCTCTGTGGGAAATGGTGGGCAGGCTGATTTCAAAAAAGCCTGGAAAGATTTATATGAATTGATGCTAAGTGAAGTGAGCAGAACCAAAAGAACGTTGCACACAATAACAATAAGATTATATGATGATCAACTATGATGGACTTGGCTCTTTTCAACAATGAGATGATTCAAGGCAATTCCAATAGATTTATGATGGAATGAGATATCTGCATCAAGAGAAAGAACTATGGAGACTGGTTATGGATCAAAGGATAGCATTTTCATCATGCTTGTTGTTTGTGTTTTCTTTTTCATGTTTTTTTTCCCCTTTTGATCAAATTTTTTCTTGCACAGCATGATGAGTATGAAAATATGTTTAGAAGAATTGTAAATATTTAGCTTAGATTATTTGCTGTATAGGGGAGGAGGAAGGAGTAAAAGAGGGAGAAAATTTTTGTACACAAAAGTTTTGCAGAAGTGAATGTTGAAAACTATCTTTGCATGTATTTGGAAAAATAAAATACTATAAAGAAGGAAGAAGAAGAAAGAAGAAGAAGAAGAAGAAGAAGGAGAAGAAGAAGAAGAAGAAGAAGAAGAAGAAGAAGAAGAAGAAGAAGAAGAAGAAGAAGAAGAAGAAGAAGAAGAAGAAGAAGAAGAAGAAGAAGAAGAAGAAGAAGAAGAAGAAGAAGAAGAAGAAGAAGAAGAAGGAGAAGAAGAAGAAGAAGAAGAAGAAGAAGAAGAAGAAGAAGAAGAAGAAGAAGAAGAAGAAGAAGAAGAAGAAGAAGAAGAAGAAGAAGACGAAGACGAAGAAGAAGAAGAACAAGAAGAAGAACAAGAAGAAGAAGGAGGAGGAGGAGGAGGAGGAGGAGGAGGAGGAGGAGGAAGGTTCAATGGCAAGATATAGATCAGAATGACTGAAGATGGTCCTGGATGCAGTGGGAAATCTTGGCCTTTTTAAGCTAAGATCTAGAAGAGGTCTCAGTTTGACTTGGGACAATGCCTGCCATATCAATGATTCAGGCTAGATAAGAAATAAGGCAGAGATATGTTTAACCTTTATTACATTGCTTGCTATCTTGGGGAGGGTAGAAAGGAGGAGAAAGGGAGAAGAGAT